>NW_025935622.1:12468-63954 GCF_000764305.2 Hyalella azteca | reverse complement strand
ACATCAATCGATGTGTTGAGTACCTTGCTGCAACAGTCTACAACAAAGGCCGAGTCATCCATCACTCGGTCCTTCGCATCAGATGCGTTACTTTCAGGAATTCCAAACCAGACCAGGTTGGCCTTCCTACGTTCTCTATCAAGCAATTCACGTGAGCTGTCATTAGCGACTTCTGATAAATCAGCTGTCTTGTTCTTTACTTCCATTTCTTCCTTATTTTTCCTTATTCCTTACCATCCCACTGGTCTATCCTATTTACCCTGAATAACTTACAAAGAACGGCATGGAGGAGTTCTTGCCATGTCAAGCGCATAAGTCTAAACGACGCTCGTTTCTGCTCGCTTTTCCACAGAAGTTGCAGTCTAGTGACGCAAAACTGGTAGCAGCGAGCAACAGCTTGCGGTCATTAATTTGAACACCGGAGCCTAGCCCAGATTTATTAATGGGAGTTGTATGTATGAGTGAATCCTGTATTTCGGGATACGTCATTTATACATGAAGCTCAACTGACTTCCCTGCCTCGATTTAACACAGAATTCGAAATATGAGATGAAGCATAGGCTGTGGTCTCTAGGTTCGTATTTCATATCATTGCGATCCCGCCTCTCTGATGAATGCCTTTCTCGTGTCGGTGAAGGTTCGTTGGAATTATCACAACTACATATACGCCCAGAACTTTTGCTAGCTTCTCTGTTGGGTTTAATCCGGAATGAGTTCATTTGTGGTGAAGGTTCATTTGGATTAACTTAAATTATTATTTTACCTCACGTTCAGAGAGTTAGATGTTAATCAAATTAGAATTTTGCTCGCCTCGTGTAAATTTAATCACGCGCAACAATGCAAGCAAAATATCTTTTGAATCATTAATAGCGGACAGAAAACAAAGAATAATATATTACGCTATGATTTTTATAAGCGTTTCTGTTCGTATCAATGTTGTATGCTCTAAATTATATCTTAAGCCTGCCTTCATTCTATCACTCGAAATTAGTGAATGGTTTGCGTCAGTACATAGGGTATGTCTTGTAGCATTGTCAATTAGACAATTAATTTTCCTTCATGTTTGTCAAGCAGATCCAATTACTTGAATGCATAGACTCCTCAATCACTAAGATGTTAGTAAATCACGCCATTCATCTTGCTGCTCCAGGAGTAAATAGTTGCTGTGCTGCCATGCATGGGAGCTCGAGCTTAGATTGTGGATCCGAAGTCGTGTCATCGATCGCTTGTCAATGCGTGGCAGTTCGTTAAGTGGGGTTCGACGAACACGTTATTGGATCTGCGTGAACTATTCGTGACAGTTCGTTAAGTGGATGCTTGTCGAACACGTTATTGGCTCTGCGTGAACTATTCGTGACGGTTCGTTAAGTGGGTGTTCGTCGAACGTGTTATTGGCTCTGCGTGAACTATTCGTGACAGTTCGTAAATGTGGGGCTCGTCGAACATGTTATTGGCTCTGCGTGAACAGTTCGTGACAGTTCGTTAAGTGGATGCTTGTCGAACACGTTATTGGCTCTGCGTGAACAGTTCGTGGCAGTTCGTTATGTGGATGTTCAGATTAAACGTTATTGGCTCTACGCGAACAGTTAATGGCATTTCGTTATCTTGTCGAACACGTAATTGGCTGTGCGTGAACTATTCGTCATCGAGTTTGTTATTACAATAGTAACGAGCTCTGTTTGCCGTATGTGTTCTTTGTTCCTCCATTGAGTCAAATTTTCTCCTCTGAGTTATTCAACAATTCTGAGATCTCCTTCTTCATTGGCAGTTTTATCGCTTCTGCGCTGGTCACGTTGGAAATGTGGAGAATTCTGCATGATAATTTAGAGATGTGCTTTAATTAACACATTTGTTATCGCATGTCTTTCGATTCATCAGGGTGCCTGGCTCTTGGCAATGGCCCTTCAAATGCAATGGTTTCCTTTATCAGACAAATTTTCTGATAAAAGAACCAGAATCGTTTTTCAGTGTTCGACTACTCCACTTTTCTCTGCTGCTAATTGGCCCTTGGAATAGGATATTGTGGATGCAAGGAATCTTTGATGATGTTTTCCGTCTGTTTCCTACTGGATTCGTTCTCAGCACAATCATCTTTTGCCAAGAATTTAAAAGCAAAAAATTGCCAACTAAATTCATCATATCTTAAATGAAAACGTCTCGAAGTCCAGTTCCATTATCAGTTAAATAATTTCAATTCTTTATAAACTTTCAATTTAAGGAGATTAATGATATAAGTACTTCTGATGGTCCTTTTGGAGCATACTTTTAAATTTACAAAAATAAGTCGAAAAGTTTGCTCCTGCTGATTGCCAGAAACATAAACAATTTATAGCAATTTTCTGCAATAACGTAAGCGTCTACAAGAAATTCACTAACATGCCGGAATTATACGTACAGATGACTTGTACATATTATTTTTTTTAACATATAATTTTGAAGTTACCCTTTATACATTGAAGTTCATAAAGCTTTTACTAGTGTTCAGTTGACACTGCGTGCCACGCCTCACTCAGCTGTTATGCGTTAATCCTACCTTCACTCAAAGTAATGAGTGAGACTAAAGTCAAATTACAATGCACTTTCTGCCTTGGTGGTGTTTATCCTGACCCACAATAACTCGACAAAAGGGCGTTGCAGTGCTATGTACGCTCGCTGCTCGTGATGAGTGAAGAAAGTGTGCCACTATTTGAACGATAAACCCCATCCATTTTTGCAGTGTATTCTTTAATACACTGTAAGAAAAATCACCGTTAGCGGTATTAACGGCGTTTCAGTGGCCGGTCGGCACGTGAAAAGAAACACCGTGTCACCGTTTTTAGTCTAATTTAACACTAGAAATCCGTAAAACATCTGATAAAAACGATAAAAACGGCGAAACAGTTTATTTTCACGGGGCAACCGGCCACTAGAACACCAGTGGGACTGTTTTTTCACCGTTTTTTCTAACACTGTAATGGAATCATATAAAGTCGCCGTCTCCATAGTTGCTTCAAAGTCCATTAACAACTGTTGACCAGAAAACTCATTTCCATGCACTAGAATTCATGTCACTTCGTCGGCAGCAATCCGCCTTCATTAATAGAGCTGTCACGCACAATTACTTCGCTTCGCAGGAACAGTTTCGGCTTCAACATCTTAATTGCCGCGCGTCTATAAAATAATGTATCCTATTTATACCTCAGTCGTGATAATTCTTCCATTCACTTAAAGGGCAAAGAAATTACTTCTATTCTAACTTCATATATCAAGCTACTTTGGTAGAAAGTCGATATTGTCGTGCTTTGTAATTTTTGATTTACAGAATGAAGTTCGTTTTCAAGTTTATTTATATCAACTAATATTGAATATTCATCAAACATTCGGGCGTAACAACCACAATATTGTAGCCGAAATATTAAACGTACCAAATAACGAAGCGAGGACGTCCTCGTAGGAATAGCATAACATTCCTTCGCCTTCGGTGCGTCATCACCGCGAGCCGAAATTATGCAAGTTTGTAGGTCGGCAGCGCCATTATTGTGAGTTTTTGTCGCCTTTCCGGGGGCGTTTAGTTTGGTCATTCAGAGGATTTTGCCGCGAAAAACGATCGCGCCGATGCGCAAAGTTTTCCTTTGTTAGAGCTAAAAAAATCCACCCTTGTGCAATTTGGCAAAGAAAGCTTTGCCAAATTAATGCGCGGGGGGAGAAAAAGATGCTTCAGAAACTATGGGTTTGTTGGCAAACTTCGTTATTTTGAGAATTCTGTGTGACTTCCGTGTGAATTTCGTGGCGGCTCTCGCTTCGGTAAAACTCACGACGGTCAAAGATTATTAGAAATTTATGACATAAAAATTTTGTGATCGGTATATAATCTTTTGTTTAATATATTTTATTTCTATTTTACTTATCAACCATAATTATAAAATAAGACATCATCAAGCAAAATTTTAAACCGGTATTTTTCAAGTAATGTCACCTCCATTATTGTATACTTATATCAAGATTCATGCAAAATTCAAATCGTGTAAAATATCCAATCCTAAATTTACGTAATATGCAATTTTCTTATCAATTTTCATTCCTATATCGGAATTTACGTTTCTCATGCCGCCGCAGCTGCCAAATTAGTCCACAGATTTTTCACGGGCAAGTTTCCTGTAATTAGATTCCAGAAATTATCATTTTTTACCATACCATAAATACAGAGAGCCTGGAAAATAGCGCTTCCGAGCCATAAGCTTCGATGTTTTCCCCGAGTAGTGATGAGTTAAAATAATAAAGACTAATCAGCGGCTGATGAAGACTAATTAGCAGCTAATTTGTTGTCGAACTGAGCCGCTGGATCAGAGATGCGTTTAGCTTTTCAATTACGAGCTCGTCAGCTTTCATCCCACGCGGTGATGACGCCGGATAATCGTGTTAATTATTTATTAAATTTAACACGATTATTGATTATTATTAATAACAATTCAATAATGCCGATATTTGAGAGATGACTCTTAGGAAAGTTCAGTTTTGAGTAAGCTTTTGAGAGTTTTTTTAAATGATTTTATTTATTGTTGTATTACATTAATTAGTCGTAGCTATATTTTTGCAAGAATAAAAGTAATGTTGTCCTCATTAACGACTCGATAATGCGATCTGCAATTAAAAAACAAGTGGGAAACCTGACTCTCTTTGTGTAAGAATTTTATTTCGAGTTTATATCTACAAATTTAGAAGCGAAATGAATTCTTTATACTCAATTAGATTTATCACACGTGATAAATATCATAAATTTGTTCATATTTTGAGTGTGGTTCAAACAAGCGTTATTTTTATGTTGGCGTTTTCCTTTGCTTGAATTGAATTACAAATTGTGATAGACATTTTTTTAACAAATGACTTTCAAATAAAATCTCAACAGTAGTCAGTTTCCTGGTGCATATCATCATTAATTTCTTTTCATTTGATTATTTGTTGTTGTTGCTGGAAGTGCCAGCTCCTGCAAGCCGCCATGCCTCAGGGATGCTGGAAGTGCCAGCTCCTGCAAGCCGCCATGCCTCAGGGATGCTGGAAGTGCCAGCTCCTGCAAGCCGCCATGCCTCAGAGATGCTGGAAGTGCCAGCTCCTGCAAGCCGCCATGCCTCAGGGTAGCGGCCTGCTCTGGCATGTCACGAAACTTCCAGGCGAGCGGCCTGCTCTGGCGGCTCACGAAACTTCTAGGCGAGCGGCGTGCTCACGAAACTTCCAAGCAAGCGGCCTGCTCTGGCAGCTCACGAAACTTCTAGGCGACCGGCCTGCTCTGGCGGCTCACGAAACTTTTAGGCGACCGGCCTGCTCTGGCGGCTCACGAAACTTCTAGGCGAGCGGCCTGCTCTGGCGGCTCACGAAAATTTCAGGCGACCTGTCTGCTCTGGCAGCTTGGTAAACTGGATTGATCAGAACACAAACGCGCACTTTGCTATCAAGATTGTAGTTAGTGGTAGTGAATAAGTTTGTAGTGGTAGTGAATATGTTTGTAGTTGTAGTGAATATGTTCGTAGTTGTAATAAATATGTTTGTAGTTGCAATGAGTAAATTTGTGGTTGCTGTCAGTTTGTGTTCGTCTTGAGCAAGCTTTCAATTAAAGTTGTGGTGAATACGTTTGTGGTAGCAATGAATAAGTTTGTCGTTCTCTGATTAAATGATAAATTGTAGTAATTTTTGGATTCTGGTGCGCAATTCGTTAGTTCTAGTGAATTTGTTTGTAAACGTAGTGAGTTTTAAGTTATACTGAAAAAATTTGAATTATTGTGAATAAGATAGGTAGCAGTTACAATAAGTGAGGTTGCAATTTTAGTGTGTATAATATATAGTGTGTATTGTATGAGATTCTACATCTGCCCCTGCTCATCTCAATTAAAGTAAATTATACATTCACACTCTGTAATTAAATGTTTCATGTTTTTTAAATAGAATACGATGAAAATGAGGCAATAATCCTCGATGCAAACGCCACTTTTTCCGCTCGAACAAACTATACCAGCTGCAGCTACAGCAATGGATGTTTGCCTCCAACAAATATAATAAATATTCATGCATGCTAGTAAAGCGAGCACGGAGGCTGGCATTTGAATAAATTCCCAACTTTTCAACTCCTGTTCAAACACTGAGATGGCTTTAACGTTGTTGTCGTGAACAGACGGGAAACACTGCAGACTCTACCTGAACACACTTTAAACACTGCAGACACCACCTGAACACATTATGAATACTGTAGACATCACCTGAACACATTATGAACACGGCAGACAGCACCTGAACACATTATGAACACTGCAGACATCACCTGAACACATTATGAATACTGCAGACACCACCTGAACACATTATGAACACTGCAGACACCACCTGAACACATTATGAACACTGCAGACATCACCTGAACACATTATGAATACTGCAGACACCACCTGAACACATTATGAATACTGCAGACACCACCTGAACACATTATGAACACTGCAGACACCACCTGAACACATTTATGAACACGGCAGACATCACCTGAACACATCATTAACACGGCAGACATTACCTAGCTGAACATATTATGAATACTACAGACACGGCTTAAACGCTCCATGAACACGGCAGACATCACCTGAACACATCATTAACACGGCAGACATTACCTAGCTGAACACATTATGAATACTACAGACACGGCTTAAACGCTCTATGAACACGGCAGACATCACCTAGCTAGTCCTAACTGAATGCTCTATGAACACGGCAGCAACTGAACGCAGCACTAGCGTTCAAATATATTTCGTTAACGCCTGCGACACTTGAGTTCAAGTGCTGTACTAACGCCCTTGTGAACGAATAATTCACAGCGCTGATAGTCTCTTGCTTAGGGCGGATTGTCGCTCTGCCGTCATTATTATAGTATCATTGCATGGGCCTTGTTTCCAGCTGCGAGATTAATAAGGAGGGAGAGGGGGACATGAAAATTAATGAAGGTACTTCTTTAAAATAATATAAGCGATAATGTCATAAGCACGGTATACTTAAGCTGAAACATTACATCGATGATTTCAATATCGAATAAATTATAGAATAACTCATTATATCACTCAGGAGGTATTTTATTCGGTATCTTATTATCAAGTTTAGGTATATTCATTATTTATTATTAATTATCTTAAGTATTTATTAATAATTAAGTAACTTAATTCTTATCTTTGAAGTCCCTTTCTTGGAATAAATACTTATTGATTAATGAATACTGGCCTTGCAAGTTTGTAGTCTTGTTCAATTGAAATATGTATATTATTAACGTTCTATGTAAACTTTAATCTTTTATTATCCGAAGAAAAGAGAGAGGACTATATCAGTAGCACCCCGTACCAGGCAAACGACATCATTTGCAGAAACTTATAGAAGTTAATTTTCAATTCTGAAGCAGCAACTTGCGATGCATTACTGTTGTATTTTACAGCGGTGATTAAACTTTACTGTAGTGTTTTCTAGCGATGAAATGGTGAGATTTCCTCTCAACAATTCAGCCAAATTAAATTTGTTTTAGGCTGCTTTCTCTTCATCAGATTCTTAAGATTTATAATTCTTTATGCACTGACCGCTTTTTAGATCAGATTTATAACAGAAGCGGTCAGCGTTATTGTTCTCACGTCTCTCGCATAAAAATAACCGTTACAGCGGGATTACGTAACGTAAGTTTCTCATGTTATGTGCGTGACGTGACGTCACGGTGCGTACACACGTCGCTCTCACGACCTTGCGTATCATCTCCACGTGGGAAACTATGTATAATCATTCACGTTCAGTTGCGTCAATTTAATGAATTATATTCTGAATAACGAATAAATTCTAAATTTTTTCAATGAAAACAAATCGTATATTTATAGATTAGTGTTTCTATATGTATTAATTTTTATGCGTGCAATTATTCTGACTTTATTAGAATATTCGTATTATATTAGTAAATTTTATGTCTCAATAACTAATTGCAGCGAATGACTGCCATTGCTATATTATGAATTCAATTCACAGCTACAATTAGAGGCAAAACTTTCAATCCATCATAAACTTCAAAGCTATTTGAGAAAAAAACTACCGAAAATTGTTCAGAATTAAAATTTCCGTTAATCATTTAACATGTGCATAATTTTAAATTTACATGTGGATTAATATTTTTTCGATTATAAGCTGTAAAGTTTTTTGGAAACGACGGTCTAAGCAGAGACATGAACAGGGAAGGCAAGCCACTGGCGATGCATCGCTGTTTGGTGTTCAGTGATTTCGATCAGTCAGCGGCTGTAGGCAAGCACAGCCTGGGAGTGACTGTAAACACGCCAATGCGACGGCATTCCTGTCGTCCCGGGCCGCAAACTGCGTCCCTGTCGTCCCGGGAAACAGACGTCATGTCTATCGTCACAGCCGCCGACTGCGTCCCTATCGTTTTGCTGCCGACGTAGTCTCTGTCGTCTCGGTAGCCGACGTAATCCCTATCGCATCGGGCCTTCGACTGTGACCCTATCATCCTGCCTTATCGTCCCAGGCCACCGACTGCGTCCCTATCGTCCCAGGCCACCGACTGCGTCCCTATCATCCCAGGCCGCCGGCTGCGTCCCTATCGCCCCAGGCCGCCGACTGCGTCCCTATCGCCCCAGGCCGCCGACTGCGTCCCTATCGTCCCAGGCCGCCGACTGCGTCCCTATCGTCCCAGGCCGCCGACTGCGTCCCTATCATCCCAGGCCGCCGACTGCGTCCCTATCGTCCCAGGCCTCCGACTGCGGCCCTATCGTCCCCGCCACGGACCCCTTACATATCGCCCCAGGCCGCCGATCACCACAAAATTTAAGTAACCACTCAAAATCAGGAGCCAAAATGCGGAAGCACTTTTATTTTTCTGGTAATCTGTAGGTAATTGAGAACGGATCGTATGTTTCACTCAATTATTTTGACGTGAGTTCTTTCGTTGATGTCGCTGACGAGTTTCATTTATTATCCTGTGTCTTAATTGAGAAGTGCGATCATAGTTGTTTGCTTCCATCATTATTTATAAGACAAACCTTCATGAATTTCCCACTACTTCAATATTGAAGTACGATTACCTACATGACATGTGATACGTCAGATCGACAGACGTGACCGACATGTGTCTTGGACCGCAGTCGTCCTTGTGTCGATGCTTCCTTGACACAACATCTTTCGTAAAGCAGGAAGACGATGCACGATGTGCGCGGATGCTGATTCGGTCTAGGCGTGTTCGTGTCATCGTTGATGCTGCGCTAGTATGTGTTATCATCATTGCCGCTGTCAGAGTGTGTATGCTATCATCATTGATGTTGTGATATCACGAGTGATGAGAGACAGGCAGGTTATTGCGCAGGTAAGTACGGGATTGCAGTCAACAAGTTGTGTACAGAGCGGAAGCCGGGAGACGCGAGCGCTCGCAAGTCCTCATCAGAAGCTATTCATGCGACGATGTCGTTTCGAAACGAGTTATTACAACGATCTATATTGTTATTTGGTGGGTGAGTGTAGTTGAATAAGTGGCATTGAACATAATTATATAAACTTTCACCAGGGAAAAAGTGCATTTACGTAATGGTTCAATACTGTAAAGGGCGGGCAATTTTTATGTCTGTTTCCTAATCTTCTACACCTTGGAAGCGATTCAAATTTACATGGCTGATCTAATTTTTTAACATTCATTTTTTGCCGATGTGCTTCATTGCTGTTAACAGTCTTTAGTTCATCCCCGTATTAAATGATCGTCATAAACAATAGTTTATTTCTGCAGCCCGGCTCTGTCATATTTCTTGCAGAGCATAAGTCAAGACAATTACGGCAACACTCCAGAAAAATTCTTAACATGAAGTCTGGTGCTTTTTACCAACTACTACACGGAGCTCTGGTCTCGAGAAAAGCAGCTCCTTCATCACGCCACGATGACTTTTTTAATATTATTAATTTGCACGAGCGAACCCAAGCACGAAGGTTTACCACTGTGGAGCGGTTGAAGCCGTATTTTTTCGGTGTGCAGGAACGAATTTCTTGAGTTTCCTTGAAAATCAAGATCCTATCAAAATGACATGAAATCAAATGACGTGACATATGAAATCACCCTTTAAAATCCCAGTCAAATACGTTGTGCACTCCCCGAGTTCGGAGAGCAGTTGGCTGATGATGTTATTGGCTGTTGCCGCAATCTGTGAATTTTGATGTTTGTGAGGCAGACGCAGAGTTGAACAAGTCCTCAACATTTCTTCACTTTGATCATCAATTCTTCTCTTAATTCTTCTCGTAATTGTTTTCGTAGGCCTATCAGCAGCCGAAAGACTTTAGTTGGTTATCTTCTCTTTCTTTGTGAACTGCTGCAAGATTCATTTTAATGTCATGAATGAATGATACCTATAGCATGCAAGATAAACTTGACGAATATAAACTTATTATAAATTTACAATAAATAAAATTGTTCTGCATTTTAAAAAGTTAAAAAAATAAACTGACTAATAATAATAAACTGACAAAATTGTCCCTCTAGCTTCTAAATTAGCTCGCTGAAATGATTTTAGTTGCTTCCATTTATATCTTTTTAGATTTTACTCTTGCCCTTGCATTAAATTGACATTAATAAATTAGCGCATAACTTTAGAATTATTAAAACTTGTGACTGCTTAATTTATGCTTGTCGGTATTCCTTTATCCAATAAAACGCCGAATCAGTCTTACCCTTATTCTTATGTCATTGATGAAATCATACTTTTTGAGCTCATCAAAAAATGATGAACACATCGCTTGCTTTTAATAAAGAATGTAACATAATTCAACTTTTGCTGTGCTGTTTATGCTGCGAGGCAAACTTTTTTTCCGATTATCGAATCGCGGGAGCTGGTGATTGTGCACCGTAATATACTTGGATTGTTAGAAAATTAAAATCGAGAAATTTTATTCTCGTCAGCTCAATTTCGAGCTCACATTTATTGTGGTTGAATATCAGAGTAACGATTACGCTTGAATTTGCTAGAGGAAAATAAATTATGTTCTTTTATAAATAAAAATGCTTAAAGTTACACAGATCATGGTCTGGCCATCATTATTATCATCTTCCATAAGCACGTTCAAGAAATATCTCTAGCCCCAGCCACTGACCGCTCGCTGACCTCACCACTCAATTATTTCAGTGGGTCTTCCTCCGAAAACCTACAACACTCATTGGAAATGAGCAGGAATTTCCCTCCCCCGTGCCCTTCTATATCGAAGTTCGATACCCTCTCGGGGACTTTATTGCTCTCCAACTCTGCCCTCGAAGTTACCTGAGTTGAGTACTGACGGAGAGCTATGACCTTAGGGTAAAAATTCGTTTAATGGGGTAAGTTGGTCTAAATTATTATTCAACGCGCCGCCAGCGGGGCTTCAGGCACTTAAATAACGCACCCAAAGTTCCCATTTCATTCATCTCACTTTGATATATGGTGGCACATTACGCTCAATTCTGGTATAGATTCTGAACTATTTTTCCTTTCACTTATAATATACCTGCTAACACTTTCACTTATAAATAGATCTGCTAGCAATATGAGCAATGTTCGAAGCTCATGCTACTTTTAATTTATTAACTCTCGGTTTGTTGCATGAAATCAAGTATCAAAATTCTCGTTGTTTAATTCTAGGCCAGATTACAATACTGGAGGTTGGGAACGCATTAATTTTTTCACATATTTTCCAGCCCCTGCAGGTTCTGTTTTCGTTAGGTAGGATTTTTAGGTAAATTTCCCGGATTGGCCGATGCCAATCCGGGATTTGCATTTCATTGGAATGTTTTGATGCAAGAGCTTCGAACCGTGATCTGCAGCAGATCGTGAAGACTTAGTGTGATGTTTTCAACGATTTTATATCTCTAATGCAAATCGCTTCTTATATCTTTATAACTGTGTTTTCTTTTATCTTCACTAAAGTTGAAGTAGCTTTTTGACAGAAATCTATTTCTCTTACTAAGTGCAGGGTCTGGGATGAGTTAACCTAAATTAAATCACTGATCAACATCAATAATAAAAATTACTGATTAAATACGATTACGTTCAAGGCTCATTCACGTGAGATTTATTATCCCTTAATGCAATGAAAAAGTCTTTCCTAAAAAGTCGTTTCCCAGGGAATGTAGCTTTTGATTTAGTGAAGCCATTCGATAGTAAATTATTTAGATCCGTGTACTCCCTTCAGAATTATTATTTACATTATATGTCATATTATTTAATTATCAGTGCGTAGCTCGCTGGAAATTAAGGTTGAGTTTAACTGAAAATGTTTATTCTGCTATCGAGGTGATTGCATGAGCGATACGCTCGTCCTTTTAAGTTTGTAAATTATCAGCATGTGATGTGAGTGAGTATATTGGATGCATTATAACTTCTCGTCACATATCAGAACTAGCGGGAATGTCGCAAATCTTGTTTCTCTTATCATGATGAAGAACTGCTGCCAGATAATATGAACTGTAACTCTACACTAACTCAGAACTAATGTATTGAAACTTTAAGTTTAGCTTCCTCTACGTTTCTAAGTTTCTATCATCTGCTAACATTTTCTGGTTCCTCGTTTTTGTGTACGATTAGCATTTATTGTTAGTTAAAAATTACAGTATCGTCTAAAAGCATTCGCAATGATGAACTGCTGGGTTTCTATCGATTGCATTAAAGATTAATCTATACTTGAGAGATGAAATTAGCGATGAAGTCTACCCTTGTGACGGTAATCTTGACTCAGTTTACCCTGAATAGGAAACTATCAGTGCTACACGCATAAAGTGAGTTACATTTGGGCAATATGACCAATATATTATCTGAGTGCAGCGCCAGCTATGAACTGCTACAGCCAGGGAAGTCGCCTCTAGAGTGCTTGCTTTTTGCCACAAATTGTGTTTGACATCGCCAGGGAAATGGTCTGGCACTGGAGACGGTACAAAGTCGGCCCTTGTGTAGTGCAGAGAGTATAAACTTAGAGCACCTCGTCCTCCGTTGTTCGAACATAAAGCACATACAGTTATGAGAAAATAATTTGTGGGTGAGCCTTTTTGTTTTGAATAAAAGTAACTTCATGTATATATTTAAGATATGAATTCACGCACCATATCCACGAAATGCTGTGGCACTGGAGACTATAATGTTAGCACTTGTGTAGTGCAGAGAGTACGAACTCTTCACTACACGAGTCACGCGCATGACATATAAATTGCATGACCACGTCATCCTCAAGTCAAAGGCATGACCACGTCATCCTCAAGTCAAAGGCATGACCACGTCATCCTCAAGTCAAAGGCATGACCACGTCATCCTCAAGTCAAAGGTATGACCACCTCATCCTAAATTCAAAGGCATGATCACGTCATCCTCAAATCAAAAGCATGACCACGTCATCCTCAAGTCAAAGGCATGACCACGTCATCCTCAAGTCAAAGGCATGATCACGTCATCCTAAATTCAAAGGCATGATCACGTCATCCTCAAATCAAAGGCATGACCACGTCATCCTCAAGTCAAAGGCATGGCCACGTCATCCTCAAGTCAAAGGCATTACCACGTCATCCTCAAGTCAAAGGCATGACCACGTCATCCTCAAGTCAAAGGCATGTCAGTTAAGTCAATGGCACTGAGTTCCATAGACCTGTTAAGTCAATGGCACTGAGTTCCATAGACCAGTTAAGTCAATGGCACTGAGTTCCATAGATCTGTTATACAATTTGTAACCTCAAATCTGTAATTCAAACGAAAGCACTTCAACCCTGGGTCACGTGTCCGAAAGCGCTTAGTCAGGACCGTGTTTGTCATATCGCTGCAGTGTATCATTGTGAAATCCTGTTTGGCGTCGTGTTAGCTTTGATTGCTGTGCTCCTTGATCGCATGCAAATCTATGCGGTGTGCATGCCCAGACGCCAAATACGTGTCGCTCTCCGCAGGCTGATCCAAGATGTGTCAAAGCATCCCTCAACTGGAAGCTCTGCGCAATGTAATGGACTGAGGCAATCATTAAGCTTAGCGACGACGTTGAGCCGCAAGAAGACGGAACCTTCTTGCCAGCCTTTTTTCATTTTTCTAGATGAATTTAAATGTTACTTGTATCATTAAATTTTCTGATAATAGCGCTAAATTTTGGCTTTGACTTTTAAATGTACAACTATATAAAATTATATACCGTACTATGGTGATATTACTGATATATGTATACATGCGCGGAAGTTATTTCGATTTTTTTCAATGCACCCATTCTGTGTACCCAGATTTTGTGAGCATTTACATTATTTTAAGTTTATTCTACCTTAGCAGAAATTTATTTCGTAAATCAAATAAGCAAGCAGGGATGCAATAAGCAATATATTCTAAATTCTCATGGGTAATGTCACTCGTGTTGCTTCAACAAACGCTCGCACTTTCTGCCTGTAAAAACATTGAGACATTTTTCGGACCAAATCTATTTTCCTCCGGCCATGTCTGTCGACATTCAAGGCAATTTTCGTAAACACATTCAAGATTTCAGATTAAATTTTCAAATCCAATTTTTCTGTTGGTGGAGGGATTTTACTCTATATATTTGGCATCCATTGCTATCGTTACCCGACGTGTTTGGTATTTTTTGACCTGGAAGGATCGGCGTTTCAGCGCCCCGGATTTCCAGTGATGCGGCCATTGACATCAGTTTTCGGTGCGAGATTTGCCGTGATGCCGGCAGCCCGCCAGTCTTGACGGAGTTTTACGAGCAACAGCGATGCAACTGCCGAGGTAATGTCGCCTTTTACTGTGCATTTAGAGCGAAATGCCGGCAAACTCGGGACGTAAATGTTGTTCGCTGCACAGCGGCTGTGACGACACTCTTGCACAATCCTTCTCGTTCCAGAAAGGATTCTCATTTGTTTGGATTGTGCATCTCGATGCCTCTACACAAAGATCAGGAGATTCGTCTTTATAGCTGCTCTGCCTGCAAATGCTTCAATTTGCTGATTTGGATGTTCGCACAATTTCGTCCTGCGCGGAACATGCAGATCTGATGTGCCAATTCTGCAACATCAGATCAACCGATTTTACTTTAAACCTTGAATTAATTTAGATTGGTAATGATAAGCTGATTCTTTGGGCCAAAGAATAATATTTCATAAGCATTACCTCCACAGGAAAGTTTTTTACGTTCAATGAATTCACTTTTCTAAATTTATGCTCAAGCCAAAAACTTTCCGTGAAGAATTTTTCCGATCAAGAAATTAAGTAAAATCGCATGCGGTAGACAGGATGACGCTGAATTTTTTATCTCTGGCATTGAAGTTTCAATATTTTACCTTTTTATTTTCTTACGATGACGTGCCGAGGTGTAGGGATCTTCATATGAAGGACCAAGCCAGTCTTAAGAGACCTGATCGTCTTTTAGTATTCCATCACTGTCACTTTAAGCGCAGCTCCGCAATCATCAATCTCGCTCCAAATCTTGCATAAAGGAAGGACTTTGACTTTGAAATTCGCCTCTTCGCCCAAATTTCCCTCTAGATTTCCCTCTAGACGTACGACTACGTAATTTTTTTTCGAGGGACCTCCTCAGGCTTGAAATCGAAATTATCCAAGTCAACCGCTAAGTGATTCTGGACCGCTGACAATTTCGTAGCCACTATAATAAAATTCTGTTGAATAACGTGAATGACAACAACCTAGATCCCCTCGAAAGCCATACTCATGGTTTTGTCAATAACAAGTGGCATCACCGCGTAAGGATTAGCGCATTACAGAGTAAGGATTAAAATTCTAAAAGCATTCTCAGCTATAATGCGGCTATTCAAATCAAATTATTTTCAAACGTTTCACAAATTCGAATTATTTTAATCTTTTTTATTATTCATTGTGAGGGATTATTATTATGGGTTATTTTTTTTCGATCTAACAAAAACCTTCTCGGTTTGTATTAGCAATTCTCGGGCAATTTTTGATGAACATATATAGACGTCTTGAAATATGATGCCTCATGAGCGTCCACAGCGTTCAGGCGACCATATGCTTATTTCCATCCGTTTCACATCGAAAGTTTACAAATTCAACGATAAATTCAAATATAGTTTATATTAATATTTTTATATATATATATTTTATTTTTTTTAACATATTTCCCTAAATTGAATTATTTTTACTTGTGTGCAGTATTAGCGGCACTAACGACCGTCTGCAGAGCAGCGCCGGAGGCTGGAGCCATACAACTTACCGTGAGTCATAACGATACTTGCTTGGTGATACTTGCCTCTGATACCTGCCTCATGATACCTACTCCATGATACATGCATAACGATACTTGCTTGGTGATACTTGCCTCTGATACCTGCCTCATGATACCTACTCCATGATACATGCATCACGATCCTTGCTTGGTGATACTTGCCTCTGATACCTGCCTCATGATACCTACTCCATGATACATGCATAACGATACTTGTCCCGTAATTCTAGCCTCGGATACTCGCTTCATGATACTTTTCTCGTAATACTCATTTCGTGATACTTTCTTCATGATACTTATTCCTTATACTTGCTTCCTTAAACATGCTTCATTATACTTGATTCCTTAAACCTGCTTCCTTAAACTTGCTTTTTAAAACAAGCTTCCGTACACTTGCTTCATGATAAACGCCACATGATATTGTCGTAATAATGTCGTTATATATATCTCGCAATATACAAACTTCGCTTGACACTTTCCCCCAGTGCACGTGAAACCTGACTCATAGAATGTCTTCGGCAAGTCTTGTTGAAATTTTATAGTTCATGAATTCATTGCCAAGGTAACATAAAGACTGAGACCATTTCACGAGTTTCACTGAATACAAATTCAATTTAGATTGATATGTCGTCCCAATCGTCCCATCAGAAATCATACGTTAAAATTATGTTAGTGAAACGGTGATTTCACTAAATCAACACATAGTAAACGGTGTTTCAACGCCATTTTCGTGGAGGAGTAATTGTACGTTTTTATTACAGTCCGTGGGGGACTCAGGACTACGGAGCGGGCATCAGCTGGAGGCTAGCGGAAGTTCGGTTCCCTTAATGCACTTCTCTCCCCCTACCCATGCCCCGTCCCTATACCCAGTCACTGAGTTGGAATCTTCAGAATTTCTTCCATCCCAACAATACTACCCATCAGCAGCCCGTAGTAAGGCTGGACCCGGTGAACAACGCCTGAGTTCTCAAAGCTCAAACCCATACAACGTCGAGGTTCTTACCCACGAGTCCAACAGCTATCCTGTGGGTACCTCGTTTAGTTTTGCCGACTCCCATAAAGAAGATCACGGCCAGTCTTACGATCCTCCTGTTTATTACCCGGAAGCATCGAAAAGTTCAGACGTTTCAAACTTAGCTGCTTCTTCCCGATCTCCAAGAATTTCTGACGTTGACCTTAGGCAGAAAACTACGGCAGTCTCCCACCTTGATGAGTTTGTTAAACCTAAGGCTGATAGCCCATCCCAGCCTCCCACAGATGGTGCTCAGGATCAGAGCACGACAGCCAAAAGGCCTCTTGAAGTTTCTTCAGTGAGGTTCCAGTGCAAAGGAAGGACAGGATATTTTGGGGATGATGATTTTGCTTGTCAAGTATTTCACTTCTGCAGCCATGATGGCAAGCGGTACACCTTTCGTTGCGGAAATGGCCTGGCTTTCAACGAGGTGAGAAAATCTTTGACCGTGCATGTGATATTTCCAGCGTCATGCAATGACATAGTTTCATGAGGAAAGTTTTTAAGTCACGTAATATTATGGTAAATCCAAAAAATTTGTTATGGATGATTTCTTTAAACGAGAAAATGAAAAACTGTTCGGCAGTAGTGAGTTTGAGAACGACACTGGAAGTACAAATATCGACTGTGTTTAATAACAATTAAATTTAATGCATTTTGTTTTACAGATGACAGTCTCGTGCAGCGCGGCCGACGTAAAACGGTGTTCGCCCGCCATCTTCATTCCCACCGACTCGCCCTCGAGCACGTTAAGCACCTATGCAACCCAGAAAGAAAAGTCTTTGGCCTCATCTGCGGAGTCCAATGGCATTCAAGTCGGGCCAGAATACTCCATAGCAACGATTGCAGCATCAAACGAACGGCAATCCTTTGACAAAAAACAAAGTTTTCCACCTGGGCCTGAGTCTTTGACAGCCTTCGCGGCTATTGCAACAAGTTCCGATAAATCTAAAGCGAAGAATTTACATTCAAATTCTAATTCTAAAAATCCATTCTTCGATCACTTCGAGACAAAAATGAAGAGTCGTATTGTGGGATCAACAAATCGAAGACCTGCCGCAATGTCCAATCATGGCAATGAAGTTTCTTCCGAATATGAATACGTGGATGATTATGAATATGAAGAAGAACCACATTTACAAAATAGCCCCAAGGTTTCCTCTTTCCATTCCCTAAAAACAGATCAAGGCCAAGGAAATTACCAATCTAAAAGTTTTGGAGATTTCTCACGATCAAGTAGAACAAATAACCCAAGACAAGGTCCTTCCCAAGTACGAAACTCTTTAAACCCTACTGGATTTCAACAATTTTCTCCAGCAGGGATTTTCCCCATTCACCGAGGTGGACCGATTATTAATTCAACCCCAAGACCTATATTTTTCACAACTGCGACCCCCATTTACGACATGAGAACAGCTAAAAGAATACCTCTGCCAAGTTCTTTAGATCACAATGTTCACACTCAATCATTAGACCGCCATCCAATCGCTTCACACCTGTCTGCCAACAGGTTTAGAGTGAGACCAACAGCAGCCGCCTTTTCTGGTCATCCTCAGCTTGTATCTCATATTAACAATATTGGTGTATCAGGATTCCCCCAAGCTGGCGCTGCTAATTTCAATAATCTTCAAACTCGCCCGTTTCATCAGAGCTCACTTGAGCTTAACCCATATGCCCATGCTTTACAGCCAATCAGAAATCAATTCCCACCCATTCAAAGTGTGAATCCTTCTTCTTTACCGCTTTTTCATACTGGTTCTCAATCCTTCAGTCATCCTCTTAGCCCTCACGAAGTTAGACATTTACAATCAACAGTTTTCCCTAATTCTTTAGAAATTGCAACTCCTCTCATCACTTCTCCTTTCCATACACCTCTTGAAAACACTCGCCTATTCTCTGGTTCCACTTCTCAAGATTTGAGTCGACCAATAAAGACGTCATCTACTGGTTTTAATTCATTAGAATCACCTCAGTCCAGGCCTATTCACAATTCATTTGAACCAGCCCTTCAAGGTGCTAATGGCCTAAGACTCCATCCTCATCAAAGTTTGAATGACGCATATTACAGTGTAACAACAGCACGCCCTAGACCTATTGACTCATTGCTGTTGCATCAAAGTCAATTCAGCAGAATTCCCCAAACAGCAATTATTAGATCGACACCTAAACCTTTGCCAACTCCTGATGATCGAATTAACCAGTTTTTTGAAGATCATCCACTAGCTGATATTCGTACGAGACCAATTTCAAATGGAGTCTTGAATGCTCACATGTCGTCGGAAGTCAATTTACAACGGCCAACCATTCGTTTTCCAAACCGAGATGTGAATTCTGAAGATTCTCGTTTCCGTCCAATATCCTCGTCTACACAAAGTTCTGTTACTGACTTTCATACAACTGTCAGACCACAAACCACAAGATCACAGAGTGTAACCCAGAGTCAAGACCGACCTCCATCCCGCAGACGACCTGCCAGTCAGTCGCTGAGACAGCACCAACGTCCAAATTCTCAAGCTCAGATCCAAAGCGACCGGAAGCCTCTCACTACTGGAGATTTCCCACGAAAAAATTTAGTTTCCTCCATCGGAAACGACCCAGCGAGCGGCAACAGATTCCCTACGTCAACATTAAGTCCTATTAATTCCCATTCTGCGGCTTTAAACAGTTTCACAACTGCCCGATCCCCCTTGTATCATATTCAAACTGGTTTGAACGATGAATATGAGTATTATGACGAAGAATATTATGACGACAATCATGAATCTGTGAATCATAATCGCAAGCCCCAATTACCGAAAAGTGTTCCGAAACCATACAATGATTACGATGATTACTACAATTCCGACGATGCGCCAAATAAACCACTAAGGTCAAATTCCATTGTCACAACACCAAGACCAAATGTCCCCGCGAACCATGAAACAAACTCTCTTTCAACTAATAATCCGATTTCTGATCAAAAGCCACTCAAGGCAAGTGGTCAGTCAAACTTGACAACTAAACAACCAATTCCACGGAAAAGACCGCCTCGGTTACCTGCTCGGTCCCGAACAAGAACAACGACTCCTCTACCTTCGCATGATTACGACTATGAAGAACATGGTTCCGATGACTCGCCGGCAACGAAAACCACCACAACGGTTCGGCCTACCACCGCTGCTAAGTCAACGCCTAGTCGACAAAGTGTAAGAAGTAGGATACCATCTAGGAAAAGAGTTACTAATACCTCAAAAGATGATCAAAAAGTTAACGAGTCCACAACGGTTTCTTCTACTGAAAATGATCGTGCAACCACCACTCGAAGGCCGAAGCCCATGGCAGCAGGAGGAGCTCCGGCTAATGATCGGCTGTCTTCTTTAAGGAACCGATTGAAAATTCGTGCAAAACGAGTCAAGACCGCCGCCGAAATTGAGTTGGAGGATGGAAGCGATCCATCAACGCACAACAAGTCGTTAGACGAAGAACAAACATTTGATGAAACAAATCCCGGAGCCCCTACGATAGTCGTCCAAGAAATACCTGAAAGTGAAAATGAAAGCACAAGTGATGAACCTCCAAATCCAGAAAATTCAACAAATGTTGAAGTAGATGACACGGAAAAGAAACCTGCAGGTAGAGCATTTAGAAAACGTCCTCTGGACCCTGAAGTACGTGCAAGATTCCGAAAGTTTCTAAAGAATAGAAGAAAAAAATTAGAGATGACCGATTCAGAAAACAAAAGTAATGGTAAGACCTTTGATAAATTAGACCCAATAACCAGTAACAATCATGATGAAATACGGGAGGAACATCAAAGTAATGAAGCATCGAGAGATTCGCTTGCAGAACCAACTAATATTCTATTAGACTCTTTAAAAACACCCAGCACTCATGGCGAGTCCATGGAGCCGATGCAAGAAAGTTATAACGATACATTCCCTGGTTCGACTCCCAGCGTTGACAATGAGCCAATTAGTAGTTCAACTGAGAAGCATTCAAATGTGCATCCTCCTGCAGCACCAGCATTTGCTCCTACCAGTGATACTACTAGACCAGCCTATAAGAAAAATAATGCAATTACGGTGTCTGAAGAAAGCTATTCCTTACTGGATGAGTCCATCAAGGATGAAAATGAGCTTTATGAAAACCAAGAATCGAGATTAATTAGTGAACGAAGACAACGGCCTTCAATTCAGAAACTTGTTAACATGTCTGGGAATGTTTTGACGCTCGGCTCTACTAAAAAAGGAGATGAAAATCGAGATATTCATATGATTGCCAACACAGTAACACCTGAACCCAATAATCGGACAATAAATTTCTCTCTGTCGGATGCAGTTTCTAAAACTACATTCGTGAGTCTCGCAACAACTCCAATTATGGTATCTACAAAGATACTCACTCCTGCCCCCATATCCACTACCATTTCTACTACCACTCCAATTTCTACTTTCACTACTTCCACGACTATGATTCCTAATAAGAAAGTTTCAATTTTTCGGGACGAAAAGCTCAAGAAAAAATCTTATGTGACTTCGAGTTCAGAAGCCACAACTGCCGTACCTGCAGATGACAAAACAGACCTTGCTAAAGTCATGCTCGGTGATTCACCAGACGTCAAAGACCCTCGTCCCAAGATGCCGCACCGAGTCGCCAAACCTGTCTTCAACTTTCAGCGGAAGTATTCTGCTGCTTCGGAAAAGAAACATTTCATATCAGCATCGGATTATGAAGGCAGTGCTGAAGGGATTTCCCGAGTAGATTTAGTATCCTTCACCATGTCAACAGACCCGCCTCTGTTGCCGCTGCAGAAATTGATGCCTTTTCATAAGTGAGTTTGGCGAAGAACTGTATAAATTAAATATCTATTTATAATTAAACTTGCGAAATGTATATTATCTCTAGCTAGCTCAAGTTTGACCACGAGATTTGACGTTCGATATTTTACTATAATTCTATTGTTGTGAAAGAAACCAATGAATGTAAATTTAATAGATATGGTTTTTGAATGATTTTGTTGTTATAGTTGAAGTGTCCAGAATCACACCAGACAAATTTCCTACTATTATATTGTTCTTACTAGAATGTATGGATTATTATTGAAATATCAGCTGAATTTCCTCTGTGGGATTTATACTCAATCGAAATCCCGACTACACCAAAAAATTTTGCAACTTGTCGCAATAATTTTCTGTTGAGCTCTTATTAATTGTAATTTATCGTGAGACGTACTTACCAGTTATTTATTCAGAAAATTTCAGTATCATATAGTTAACTATCGGTTGCGGCAACTTAACTATTTATTCGTTAGTGAATTTTGTTACATTCCTTCACGCTGTTCCAGTGAATAGGTTCGTCAGTACGAGGGGGGACTCGAAAGAATCAGGAATTGTTTTCTTCATAAAATCATTCGTCCAAAGTCTTCTTTTAAAAATTTCTGGAGTGAACGAACTCCAAGTTACTTGGAACAGTTCCGCTATTTCAATACTTCTACGTCCATTGCCATGGATTAGGTTCCTAATTTTCTTAACACTTTTTTTTGGTCGCCCCACGTAAGGTAGTCAGTTTTGCTAGTAATGAACGTAATAATGTAGAATTTTCCCCAGCTATAGCTTTAGTTATGTTTTAGGCTAATTTATTAGCTCGTGAGTATTACAACTTGCATAGGTAATCATTGAAAATAATTACAGAAAATTTTTTCACGTAGTAAGTTTCCGGTTAAACAATTAAATTTGTTGGATCAATTCTACTAATGACATGTTTGAGAAAGCTTATTCCACTCTCGGTATGTAGTAATGTATGTTTTTCTAAGTGTTCATGTATTTTCTATTAATCAATTTTAGTAACTTATTAAATCCGTTATATATGAATTTATATAACAAAAGGATTAGCGGCGCTGTTGCCTGAATGAGCTAGTTGGTCTCAGTCGAAGTTTTACTCCCGATTTCTGCGTCTGCAAAATTCCGTTACATTTCTAATGTGCAGCCAGTGTAACATCATCAATTGGAAAAGAAATGTACTTGTATTTTACGACTTAACTCCATCAGTAGGTACATAATATGAGAAAAAAAATGAAAAGCTTCCATAACTCTTTAACAAGTGATATTTGAGTTCAAAACAAGCGGCTGCGATTGGCCGGAAGCTGAAATATTAAGAACGTCTTGCTGCGCTAAATTGATAATCTGTAATTGTGCTCCGGCGGCAGAGTATCTATTTTAGTTTTAATTTAAATTCGAATAGGTCAGTCGGTCGGTCTCGCCGGCCTAAAAATCATAGCTTCGAGATATACATATTACATAATGGTAACTTCTAACGAGAGAATCCTGTGTATAGCCGTATATAGAAGTGATATATCATAGTTCGTAATGGAGAACAAGTTATTGTGATTGTAAATATAGTAAGTACCTACATTTCAATGACAGTGTGTTTTCTTTCAAACGCGTAACTACTTTTTTCATTATGTAATTAATTAGTCACTGCAATTTACGTTTCAGACATTGCAAAACCGCTCGGGTCGATTACATGCTACAAAAAATATTGCCTGAGCCATGCATTTGTTCACTTGCATGAGTAATGATTTACTGAAAGGCTACATACCTAAACACCTTTAAGTCACTTTTCGTGACAATCCATTACCACACCTGGTCCATTGGTCAAACTACGAAAGGGGGAGAGCACGACAGCCAATGATCTGTTGACGGCCCACTTGACGCCAGCCTCAGCCAACAGCTTTACATAATCAGTGCCATTTTGGTCGCTTCGTTTTCTGTCAATCGACTAGGATGTCTTTATGAAACCTAACTATACCGGACTCGTAATTTCAACATAGTAACTAACGTTAGGATAGGCTTCGTTAGAACTAGCGGCAAAGTCAATTGCTAAAGCAGTTTTCTCAACATTTTTTGTAGCGCGGTTTGATGCTCTGTTCATTAGTTGTTAAACTGGAAATCGCGTCACCGGGCTAAATATTTGAAGGATCAGTGTCAGTGTATATACCGTAAATTTCCAACATAATCCTTTATTAGGTAAAAGTTAGCGACACGAGAAGTTCTGCAACCCATCATTTCTTTTCTTTAGAAAGTATCAATCGATGGAATCGATCACGAGAAATTTTTTATTCTAGCATACAATTAAACCTATAAGAACAGCAACACGGCCGAACGCCATGCAATGGTATGACTTCTAATGCAATTAATTATCTAATTAACCGGCATCTGATCATTATTCCCTTTTAGAATTCTCTTATGGTCTTAGCTTCCCTAATATCAAGTTCCTTGTATGTTTTGTCGTTGTTCGTAACACGAAGTTCGAGCGATGCTCCTTAAACAAATTTTACCTCTTATGGCAGTATCGAATCTCCTTACACATCCCTTGTTAACAAATCAAGCACAATCACTAATTCTCATTTATTACTCCAAAATCGTGTGATGAACTTCCTCATCCTACGAGCATCCTTGCATCTCTATGGAGGCAAATCGAGCCTGATAGGCGTGACTCTGAGTATTTCAACTTGGTCGTCGCCGAGGAACACTGCAGTCACCCTGACGCAGTCGACGCAGTAGTGATACAGCAGGTCAGGACAGTGCGCGCGACGGTAATGTGACCGTACATCCGAGCCCACGCTGCTTACGATCAGGTTCCGGAGTCCTGAGCTGTCCTTTGTAAACTTCAGTCTGAAAAAAATAACGCAATTATGAATTTAGATATAGTGAATTATATTATGAATTTAGATATACGGCGAATTAACGCCGTTTGTTGATATTCGCTGATCCAGATTTGGTAGTAGGACTTAAGGTAAGTAGACTAAGTCGCGAAGTGAAGTACTATTCATCAGTCACGCCGGGAATGATAATATCATGATATTGTATTATAATTTTTGCAATGGGTGCGTAATTTCTGATCACACATAGTCTGCGTGAATTAGAAAAAAATTTAACTGTTTAATCAACGAACAAATTTGGTTTAAAATTCAGCAGTAAATAGACAATAGACCAATAAACCTAATATAAACCCGAATCAACCATGTATAATATAATAAAATATTCTAAAATGTTAGACAAATTGGTTCAAAATTATCACTTGAAAGAAAATTATTGTTGATTCATAGTTAGAAAATAATCACGAAATGCCAGGTACTAAAAATTAGCTAAAAGTTAATGCGCTCACCTGAATTCTTCCTTCTCAGCATTAGAAGAAAATCTGAGCAGTTGTTTCTCAGCCACAGGATTGACCACGACATTCAAACTTCGCTGCTGCGCGTCTTGCAGCCACTGGGCTGTGCGAACACACACTTGTGTCTGGTCTTCGAGTTCCTGTAGAACTTGACCCATCAGAGCAGCATTTTTCATTTGTTGAGAGGAGCTCAAAGCCACTGTTGTGCACGTACTCTTCGAATCATAAGGCACTTTATTGCTTGCTTTTAAATCCGAATCTGGAATCGTCAAGGTTTCCGGAACACATGAATTGCATTCAAAATCTTCTTGGACAAGACGTTTTGAACTTTGATGCAATTTGAAGATTTTTTCTGATTTTAACTTTGCTTCATCTACAGGACTTGTATGAAGCAACAATGGATTAGTTAGTTCAGATGATACGCTAGATTTTCCATCATAATCGGCGATGAGATTTTCTTGTGAGAGTTCCACAAGATTTTTGGTATTCAATGAAGAATTCTCATTTAATTCATTGCATTTGGGCTCAATTTTTTTTCTTGCAATAGCTTGTTCACCACTGCAGCTGCTGCCTGTGCGCGCAAGGACGCGTAAGGAAGAGTCGTCGTGGCTCACAGGATTGTCGTAGGCTGGTATGAAAGGTTTTATGTCCAAGATAGGAGTACCATCTAGCAGATCCACGCCCGAAACGTGCACGGTGTCGCCTGAAGTTACCATTCATCAAACCTTTATGCATACTAATAGTATCATTAAAAATACATTTAGTAATAAAATTCAATAACATGATTGACACTAACCTTTAATTTGCTAACTACATTCAGACCGTGGGCATGATTTACAATAGAGTCAGCCTAACTTTCAGTTGCCCAGCAATATACTATTCTCTCGTCAATTTATGAATTATGTTATGGTCACAGTACAATTTATCTGTACTGTTTATCACAGTACAATTTACCCTATTTGATTTAAGTAGATTAAAACATACAACTTACCAACCACAGAGTTGAGTTTAGCAAGCGTGAGTCCTATGGGGTTAGGTCGGTGAGGAGACCTAGTGGCAAACACCCCCAGCTTGTCCCCACACAGACGAGGAGGCGACACTTTGGCTTTAGTAAAGCCTTTGCCATTGTCATGGAATATGAAGAGCAGCCTGGAGTGTTTTCGTAGTATTATTCTTACTTTCAACCACAATATTTCTATTTGAGTATAATAATGGCTTTGTAAACACACTAAAATGAACTTTGAACTTGGTTGTTCTGTTAAGGTTAATAATCAACACAGGTGCAATGAAAGAAAGAGATATTGTGCAGCAGCGGCTGAGATGACAAATCAACATGATGCATGAACTATTTTAATTCTATAGTTGATATCTATTTAAATGAACTCCATAGGAATACTGAAATAATTTTTAATATTTTTAATTACCTTTAAACCAAATAATTTAAACTTTAAACTATTGTATATAATAATAAAAATTACTAATACATGGAGTAGAAAATAATCAGATAAAAGACATTGGCCTTGGCTTCAAAAAGCTAAATGATCAGCACCAAGAGCATGATACCAACCAGACATGAGAGTATTGGTCCAAGCCTTCTAAACTGTGATGAGGATTGTTGAAAGTATCTGAGGAAATGCGAATGCTGCCATTGCTGTCAGACGCCAGACATCCTTGCCGGGGAGTGCCACTCTTCTGCACAAAGGCTGATTTCATGAATCCTGTACAAAAAAATAGAACCTTGGGAGAAGAAGCAAACCTAATTTGCAGTAAATTACACATTTATATTATTCAAATATGGACATGAATCAGCAATTCATATGCTTACTATTTTTGCTAATTCCAGGTTTATTTCTTAGAAAGAATAAATACAAATGAGAATCAACTTAGAATGCTTCAGTCATAAATGAGGCATGTTAGTGATGTACACAAACAAAAGAAAATTAGCACCTTAAGAAACGTACCAATTGGATTTAAGCTGAAACTGCATACTATTTGTTTATCCAGCTTCAGAGGCACTCTTTCATCCAGAATGTTGACACCATCCTCATCTACCTTCTGTACATTCTTGTGGACATTATCTTGCAGAAGCTTTTGGATTTCATACACATCCTTCTTTTGTTTGAAAGATATATCTTGGATTTTTTGCCTGCCAATATTAAGAAAGTGATATACAAATTTCAAAATTAACAAGAAAGTTTCAGAGATAATGATCATGGCTATGCAATCTCAAATATAAAGTAATGAATAAGGGCAAATTAAAAGTTATATAGAATTTATTTTCATAAATTTTGAAGAGATTCCTGCCAAATGTACCCTGATAGTATGCATGTAGAATCATTTTATGGACATCTTCTAAGTAAGAATAACCATTTGGAATAATATATTATTAACTCAAGTTGGGATATAATTCCCGGTTTCTGCAGGGCAACAGTTAGATCTTACAAATATGTAAAGACAATTAGGCAGGTATATATATTTACTATTTTGACTAAAAAAATTGAAACAATTCACATGCAATGTTAAAGAGAATGATCAATATGTCTATATTTAACAAAGCTCATCTAAAATGCTTTGGGACAGTGGGCTACAATACCTGAGATTTTTTATTTCCAATCTTGCAGTGGATAGTTGCTTTTCAATACTTTCAAGCAATTGATTAGTAACCTCACCATAGTTTTTTATAGAATTACAATTCATTGCAATAAGTTATAGATGCACTTTGAGATATATTCAATTATAATGAAGCCTTAGTTGGTTAGCACTTTGGCTGCCTTGACTAGAAGATAGATTCAAAATAGCATACATTCTTTGTTTTGCAAAAAAATGGTTTATTGATTAATTACATGTTAACAATACCATAAATTTTTTAGCTATTTGATTTGCTGTTTATCTAGTGGTCACTAGTCATTTCCCTACAAACAAGAAAACCCAGAAGCAAAATTTCATGTCTCATGATGTTCAAGACTAAGAGCAAAATTATTTTCACACTAATATTCTAAAATTCAAACACACTATACCTTTATGGCATTGGCAAATGAGTGAAAGTGAAGTCCAATTTGGAATATTTTACAAAATTTTCTTAAAATTCTAGGTAAAAACAATTGTTTCACATGTGATTTTCAAAAATCACTATTAAGAATAGGAAATTTTCCTTTTTTTTCACCAAAAAAATTAGGAAAGGTTTATAGGAATGGGCAAAATTGACAAGATTCACAGGCATTTTCAGCCATATTTTCCAGTTAGGAGTGAAGTCTATTAATAGTGTGCAGCAATGTAACTATGCACTTGCTTAACTGGCATTCAATTTGGATTTTGGAATATTGGGCAGATTCAATTTCAAACAATGTAGGAATACACAAATATTTTGCACTTTACAGATAATTTTCAAAAATCTCTGGCAAAAGAGCAAATGCCCATGCTATGCTTACAAGTTGCAATCAATTCTGCAATCAAGCAACCTAGACTGGAATTTTCCTATGTTTGAATGAAATATAGTGGCTCCAAAGTGACCAATTTTTTATACATTGTAATCTTGCAGTGAAATTATATAGTTTTATTCCCAATTAGATAGAAGATAGTTCAGCTAGTGCAAATTTCTTGGCTTCTGTCAATAATACTCTAGTTACGGCACCAACAGTAGATATAATGCAAGCCAAATTCCTCCCAGGCAGGCATGGAATACGGTATATCTACTTGGCAAGCCGCAGCTGAATTTTTTGAGCTGTGGTTTTATGGATTTGCCAGCCGTGATTCCATTTCTTTGAGCCATGAATTCCATATCTTGGCCATAAAATGCCATTTACGAGCCACAAACTTATTTACCAAAGTTTATGTGTTATCCCAAATCCCCAATTCACCCTAAAAACAGTCAAACAGTAACACTAACACTTGTCTTCACCTAAGGGGCAACTGAATACATGATAATACAGCCTGCCTGCTCTGGCGTGACCGCAGCTATGCAATCTTCAAGAACATGTTTCGGGTTGGCTCGTTGTTATTACATTCAGCAGGATATTTTGGCAGGCGTGGTGAAGTACTGCGGACTGCAGACGTTTAAAATTTTATGAAACAAAATGCTTGGGAAGTGCAAACCGCAATTTCTTCAATCAAGCAAAAATACATGACATTAGAGCCACGAGATTTCATATCTACTGAAATTATACGAAATTAAAGCCGTGATATATCAGAAAAAGAAACGAAATTTTCCAAACCAGCTACCTGGCTACCAATTTGAAATATAGGTATGGCAGAAGTATCTAAATACACTGGTAAAAACAATCATTTCAAGTGTTATTTCAAAAAATTGCAGGTGTAAAAGACTTTCAATTACTTTTCACCAAAGAAATTGGTAAAAATTGACAAGAAGGTAGATTAGAATCATTAGATCATTAGAAATCTAGAAGATAGATAGATAAGAATGGATTATATTGGCCAGAAATTCCAGAATTACATGTGTTTTTGTCTGATTCACAGGCATTTTTTTTTTTTTGTCAAATTATCCCCATAGGTTCCCATAGACATACAGGCATATGTAACACCTTGCCAAAGTTCTTCAGTAAATTGTAGAAAAAAACATTTTTGCCAGAAAGCTAAAATTTTAGAAAATCACCTATGGATGTCAGATGATACTTTTTTTCATGTTGTTTTAGCAGAATTCTTACAGCTTGTTAGAGTTTCAAAAACATAAATTCACAAGACAACTCAGTGAACTCAGGGCTGGAAAAGTCCTATTTCTTTCTGAAATATCGCGGCTCTAATATCATATCATTTCATTAGGTAGGTATGAAATCTTGTGGCTCTAATGTCTTAAATTTTTGTTTGATTGAAAAAATCAGTTTGCAGTTTGCAAACATGTCATTTAATAAAATTATCAACTTCCGCAATCTGCAGTATATATGCTTCATTAACTTTAATGCTCCCACCTCCCACCCAAATAACATGCAGAACGTAATAACAAGTCAACTCAAAAATGTTTCCTCCAAGAAGATCGCATAGTTGCAGTCATGTCAGAGTGGTCCTACTGCATTGTTCAGTTGCTGCTCAAGTGAAGACATGTGCTAGTGACTGTCTTTTGTAAGGAACTTTGTAAATAACATGGGACTTTGTAAATAACAAGTTCTTGGGTAATGAATGGTTTTTCATGACCCTGATAAGGAATTCATGGCTCAAAGAAATGAAATCACAGCTGGCAAACCCCTGAAGCCATGGCTTGAAGAAATGGAAACACATCTGGCAAACCAATGAAGCCATGGCTCAAAAAATCCAGTTGCAGCTTGCCAAGTAGATATATTCCATGTGAGTGAACTCACTAATCAGTAATTCACTGAATAGTGAGCATACTCAAGTGAGACTGACGCAGTGACAGTAAGTGAGCTGTGAGACTCAGTGAGTCAAGTCATTGCTCCAATCTTCTTTTTTGTCCTCAAGCAAGTCTCTATCACCCTGACTCAGACAGCCACCACAGGCATGGAATATACAGTGGGAGGAAATAAATATTTGTACACTTGAAAAATCATATTTTAATGTATGTAAGTACACAAACTTAACAGGAAAAGTGATTTAAATTATGTATAGACATGCATAGTATTCAAAAATACTATCGAAAGAAATTAAATCTCAATGCAACAAAAAACAATGCAACTTAATGCGGATTTATTGTTTTGTACGAATACTTTTTTCACCCGAAAAGTGAACATGTTGCATTGTTTTTTGTTGCATTGAGATTTAATTTCTTTTGATAGTATTTTTGAATACTATGCGTCTCTATACATAATTTAAATCACTTTTCCTGTTAAGTTTGTGTACTTACATTAAAATACGATTTTTCAAGTGTACGAATATTTATTTCCCCCCACTGTATCTACTTGTCAAGCTGCGACTAGATTTTTTGAGCTGTGGCTTCATGGGCTGTCCAGCCCATGTATAGGTAATACCGTATATTCTCATGTTAACTTGAGAAAATGTATTGGAAAACCAACCACTTTACACCTTGCACTGCAGTGAAAATTGATATACTGAGCTCATCAGAAACTTTCGCGCTTCCAAAATCAAGCGTGGTTTGAAATCCAATAACGTGTTGGCAACGCCTCCGTCAATCAAGTTCACTAGTTGTTTATCTGTAGTTGACAAATTTGTGCAATGAATATGTTCTAAAATAAAAAAAATCATATCCATCTTCACAAAAATTCTCATGATTGGACAATGCCAAAAAAGTTTTTGATATCACACAAAATTATGAGATAAACTGTCACTCTTGCACTGCATACAAGCACAGCGTGCTTCCATGAAAACATTAGACATGGCGGCGTCACACACTTTTGTTTTGGTTCTGTCTAGTTTGATTTCACAATAAATGGATTTGATCCACATTCCATACTGAGATTTAAATGATGGAAAGTTGTTTTAAATTATAAACACCCATTGATACACATCCAGATATGAATCTTTTCATATTTTTGCCCTATTTTGCTGATATTGTCTAAATAAGTTCACTTCATATTCTGAATGATTTCGTCTCCCATCCCAAGATTTCAAACGTCTCATGTCTTTTAGAAAATGTTCATTGTTTAGAAGCAGAAATTTTTTTTTAAATCAAAATGCATTTAGTCATGTAACATGTGGCTTATTTAAATTTAACAGCTTTGATGCATTGATATTTAATCCCTAAAATTTGTGTATTAGTATTAAAAATTCATAATTTGATGCATGAACAAAATAGATAATTAATTTTATCCATCAGTTAATAGGAAGCAAATTTAATGATTAGTTATGAATACCAGGAAAAATCATTTAAACGGTTTCACAACTTGAAGGACCAGCCCCTAAATGAGTAAGCAAGAGGTATTTGTGATTTTAATGCTCAATGTTTGCCTAGATTATATTGACCAGTCAGTGGCAGAACAATGCGACACATTGGCAGCTAGCTACCCAAAGCTTGCCGCTCAGGTTACTTTGAAAGGCCTTGGCACATATTTCTAAAGCTACTTGATTTTTAGAAATATGATGCTAAAATTAATGATCCATATTAGAATTCAATAGACATAACGCTTTCAGAATTAATTTGAAAAAGTTGGCACCTTATGATTTATAATTTACAATTTATAATTTTGCAAATTGCATAATGCAATGCACAAATTCAAGATCACCTATGAGTATGAATTTAAATCTCATGACTAGAGAAGATTTAAAAATTTATTGTACTACTATCGCATAAGCGTGATATAAGCTTTTTGTCCTTTCGATGAACAAAGTTTATTTAGGTTCTATATACCGTAATGGGTAGAACAATGCGACATATTAGCAGCCATCCAACAATAGGTTGACATTCAGCTCTTGATAATGCTAATTAATGGCATAAAAATATTGTGGAAGATACATCTTCCAAAAGTTTCAAAGCAAAGATTTTTATTTAAAGGATTATAAATCACTTTGTAATTGTTTAATCCCTCTTGTAGGTATAAATAAACATCACTCAATTCATTTTAAAAGCATTTCATAAATGAGCATTTGAACATTTCCCAAATTAACAAAATAGTTTGTTTGAATTCCAGATTTCTACAAAATATTTCAAACCTCTATCAGAAATAACATCACTCTCTTAATCTTATAAATAAATCACTCTCTTGCTCTAAATCAGTGGTTCCCAAAGTGGGCAATATCGCCCCCCTAGGGGCGGTGGAAAGATTTTGGGAGGCAGTAAGGAAGAAGAGGGCAGTAGGGGGGCGGTAGTCCGAAGTCGATGTCAGAAGTGCGAACATTTGTTTGACAATTTGTACACAACACGCGCAGCACATGACTCCCAGCGATGGTTTTTTTTTCACCCAGATCTATTTTTCAACCGCTCCTGGGTTTACGTCTCTGACAAATTAACGGCCGGTCTCACGGCCAATTCCCAAATTCANATCTTTAATTTTTAAAATTGCAGGGTACTAAATTTCAAGAAAAAGGCGTATGTCTGTGGGGGGGCGCTAGAAATTCACTAGGGAGCCAAAGGGGGCGCCAGCCTGAAGAAGTTTGGGAACCACTGCTCTAAATATACAAATGATAGTAGATTAGTTGGACTTGGATACCGTAAACAATGATTATTCCATTAGATTATTCACCTGGAGGCGGGAATGAAGCTATATCAGTTGCACGCTTGCTCTTGTGATGTGTAGTTCCACTTGCCTGAGTTGCGTGTTTAGTGTGCATCTTGGAAACTCTGCCTTGCAGCGTAGTTGTAATTAATTTATGTAGTTTAGTTCACTGTGATCAACTTGAGAGACAAATCTTCAACTAATACTTTTTATAAGATTAATTAAAATTGTTGAGTGAAAGGTACAGGCATGCAACTTCCAAGTGATTGCATTATAGAAACTGAGCCAGATAGCATACACATTTTAAATTTTTAAAAAATTCATTTTTTTTTTTTTTTTGCCTCAAATAATGTTGTTGTATCAAGAAATTGGTCTTGGTGGATGGAAACAATATATGAACCACCAAAATTAGAATTCCATCCTGTCCAGCTGTGATTCCATTTCTTTGAGCCGCGAATTCCATTTCTCAGCCGTGAATTCCATATCTTGGCTGTGAAAAGCCATTTATGACCTGCAAACTTGTTATTCACAAAGTCCCATGACTCCCATGCATACTAAGTCCCATACAAAAAACAGTCACTAGCATTTGTTTTCACTCAAGCGGCAACTGTACAAGTGATAATGCAGTATGACCATTCTGACATAACCGCAACTATGCAATCTTCATGGAGGAAATGTTTCTAGTTGACTTGTTATTGTGTTCTGCATTTTATTTTGGTAGGAGGCAGGAGCATTGATGATTGAAGCATATATACTCTGAGAAGCACATATAAACTTTGAATTGCATAACTTAGCAGCGGAAACTGAAAATTTTATGAAATGACAATTGACATGTTTGTTAAGTGCAAACTGCAATTTTTTCAAACAAAAATTTATGACATTAGAGCCATGAGATTTCATAGCTACTGAAATTATATGATATTAGAGCAGCAATATTTCCCAAAAAAAAAAGTAAAACTTTTCCAGCCCTGAGCCACTATGTGACTGAGTCCATGACTATACTATTTTAAATAATAAAATAATAACGGTTTCAAGTTTCAATGTTTAGTAGGCCGTAGCCCATAGGCCTGTTGCCAATTCTTAACATTGCAAGCCAGAACATTCACAGCATTTTGCAGTCTCAAACTCGCAACTCAGAACTCACTGCTACAATTCTGGTTTGCTTAACTGCCCTGGTCCACTCAGCCTCCTTGCCGATTCAGACCATAAACTGGCGCACAGAGCCAGGATCAAATCCGCACCTCTCTGCTCCAATCCTGGTACCTACTCTGAACTGTGAACTTTACCCACTGGACCCCCCTGCCCAGGGTTTTGACCAAAATTTTGACCATAACTGTCAGTGATATATATACTGTCAAATGGGGTAAAAAGGGATGGTTTTGAGAGTTTTTAGTTAATAACGTCTTACCATGAAACATTTCAGAAACAATTTAAGGCTCATTTTATAGCTCTTTGCGAGGGCTATCAAATGGCATCTTCAAAAAATTCCATATGCTATTTGTAAGGTGCCAGACGCAAAATAAAGCTGTCCCGAAATCCCCCTGGGAGCAGGGTAATCCGGGACACTCGAAATAAAACCTAATTTCAAAGTATTTTAAACATGCAGAGTGTACTCACCTATTACCAGCAGTACTCCAAAGTCCTCCACTTCCTTTTAGATGTAACGTAACAACAAGGAGCTCAACAAGCTTCTTTAGGGAGTGACCATTGCATTAAGATAGAGTGAACAGGATGTTAGGAGTTTTGCCTAACATCCAGGCTGTTCTGCTCCCCAAGAAGATTTTATTCAAATTTAAATTTTCACTTAAATTTAAAATTTAAGCATAAATCTCTATGATTAACCCATATTTATCTTAACTGCGGCCTTTGCTAACAGAGGATCTGCTGTAAATGTGTTTTAGGGTTGTCCCTAATTACCCCGGAAATTGTCCCTAATTACCCTGGGGGGTGTCCCTTTTTACCCCTTCCTGCAGAAATGGCTGTCATTTTTTCAATGAGATAGGCAAATTCCGTCAATTACATTTTCAAGCCCACACCTGGGTGCAACTTTTATGCAAGTAAAAATTTTAAATATGGCAAATAATTTTTTTGCTCCAGACCTTAGCAGAGGTATTTTTCTGAAAATTGCACTTTTCACATTTTTTTTCAGCAATTTTTTAGAGATAGTAAATGTTCGATTTCTTGACTAGCTTTATACATAATAGGAAAAATGTTGAAGTTTATGCCACTATTTTTAGTTCTGCTATATTTTGATTAGTTTAGCTGCTACATCATTTCTACAAAATGTGGGATGCACATCCCGATTTTCCCCGCCTGTTCCTTTTTACCCTGTTTGACAGTAGGTATATTACTAAATTTACTATTTGTGGTTTACTCGGAGGACTCAGAAGTAAATAATTTAAAAATGTCTTTGTTTTGCAACTAATTATGCCTGAGCACGCCGATGCCGCAATGCACTGTCTGCATGGCAGCAATCAGCATGATAGCATAGTGGCAATTGATAGCATCAGTCACGTCTGCAGAGGAAGTGCAAACTGCAAAGAAATGACAATGCTGGTCAATGCCTCAATGGCAATGATCTGAAGTTATTCTAAAGTCTAAACATTTTATGATTTAAGTTTAGGAAAAATATATTCATACTGCAAAATAAAGACCTCAGTAGGCTCAAAGAATATATTACTATGAACAAAGACCAGTAGACCACCCCAAGTCCGTGCATCTGAAGATGATATTCCACTTTCAATTTGGGCAGAGCAACTGAGAGCAGCTAAGAATGTAACAAATGAATTCAAATGGAGACAAGCAAAAATTTCTCTCCACCTTATGACATTGAATATAAAGACAGTCTTATTGTTGATGAAGAATGGCAAACATTTAGTGCAACTTCATTTTTCAATTTGATTTTTGATAATGCTCTATAGATTTCATTGTTTACCAAGTATAATGCATGCACTACAAAAGGATGGCAAATAGATGCCTCTTGAAAATACTGACATGAAATGCTTTTTGGGAATTCTACTTCTCACTGGAGTGGTTCTTTTTTTAATTGAATTATTAGGCTTCGGGTATGTAGAAAACACAGCTCCCAGCCTGAGCACCAATTGAATTTTGATTTGAGTCACTTCACTCTTAGACTTATTTTCTATTCTTGCCACTTTGCGTTTGAATGCATCACTTCCGCATGTTTCACCAGCCAATGTGGCAGTACATTGTTGAAAGAAGAGTAAAATTGGTTTCAGATGAACATTCACAACCTGGCCACGCCACCATATTGCAGTTCAGCAAGTAATGACCAAGATGTCGAATGACAGTAGTGCGACTCCTCGCTGGGATGTCCCCTCCACCAAGAGCCTTGGTAAGATCCCAGGGAAGAGACAGGCCTTCCAGTCTTGTGCAGAAATCTCTTCATTGTTCAGTGAATTGTGTGCGCAATGTAGTATAAAATGGCTGACTGTGCCCTCAACACCACATGCTGAGCAGTTACTTGAATCTGCCATGTTGAATCTGGCCAATTGAGCATTTACACCAGCGTGCCCCATGCAAAGGCATGACACAGTACATTCAACTGAGCATGGCAGCATTCCATAGTCCACATAGGTAATAGCTGGCCTTAAGCTCCATCGAAAGATCCCCTATTGGAGTCCCATGGTATTATAAATGTTCCCAGTTTTCGGATTTGGACATACTGGAAGAAAGGCCTGCAAGTCTGCAACTAGCAGCAATATCAGACATCATGACTCATGAGTAGAGACAAGTTTGAAGAGATATATTCATTTCAACAACACGCAACAGAAGACCAGAGATGATCCTGATTTTGATAAGTTATTCAAAATAAGACCCATAATTGAATCTGTCAGAACAAATTGCGGGAAGGTATCGCTGGAAGAACATCATCAAGGTGTAGACGAGCAAATCATTCTGACAAAAGCACGCATATCTTTGAAACAAGACAATCCAAAAATACCTCACAAATGGGGATACAATTACAAATTAATATCACGAGCTGGATCAAGTGGGTTTGTTTATGACTTTGAGATATATACAGCAAATCTCAGAAAAATTATGACCTTCACCTTGGTGTTGGAGTATCATCTGCCTAGGTGCTTTGTCTTGCTGAATTTTAATTTAAATTGATTTTAAGACTTTGGGTGTGAAACAGTCACACCTCCCAGCCTGAGCACAACTCGATTTTTCTTGAAAACTCAAACTCAACTGCCTCTTCACTTCATTTTGAATTTTTCTTCATGCTCTCACAAAGAGGTTTTTGTGTGGAAGAAAATAACAAAGGAATTAGGCACTGCTAATTTTCATAGGGTGTTCACCATGCTGCATCTTAGCAGGTATTGTCCCAGGTGATGAACGACTGCAGTTCTTCTTTTTTGAGGAATATCACCCCCTCCCAGAGCAGTGATGAGGTTCCAAGGAAGTGAAAGGTTCTCCAGATTTGAGCAAAACTCCCTACTCTGATTGATGTATAGCGAATAGTGCAAAATGAAATGCTCAATTCACAATTGTGTCTTCTGTGTTGCATGTGGGGCAGATGTGGCCAAGTGGGCTTTCACACCAGCATGACCAAGCCGCAGACGAGCCACAGCACATTCAACTGAGCGAGGTAGCGGTCCATAGTCCACATAATTTACCGTCTCTCCCAAGCCCAGTCTGAAGGTTCCCTTCCCTGAAGACTGCACTTCCTCTGACCACTAGAGTGACCAATATTTCAAGAATTTGTTCTTTAACAGACAGAGCCACTCCTCAAAGCACAAACTGGATCTGGCAGAGCGATCATTTGCATGTGCAAGGTTTGCTATTCTATCAGCCACTTCATTCCCACAAATGTAGCTATGGCCACAAACCCAACACATCATCACTCTATCGAGCCCCTTGATTTGCATCAGTTTATGAATTTGAGCAATGATTGAGCAATAGGAGCAAACTGACAGTGAAGAAAGAATTTGCAGTGCTGCTCGTGAGTCAGTCAGGATCAGAATTGGCTCGTCCTTCAGAGATTCATCAGTGATGGCAAGCTGCATGGCTTTGAGTACCGTAAAATGGGGTTACTTTGACCGGCGAGGTAACTTTGACCACTTTTCATTTTTTTAACAAAAACCCCCAAAACTCAAAAACAATTCAACATAGAAAAATGTTATCAATGGCCATCAAGGCCTAATACTGAGGCTACGTAACACAATAGAAAGATTTAAAAAGTTTGCATATCTAATAGGTTTAAAAATTAAAAATGTGACCCACAAAAAAGAGCTATTATTTAAAGCCTGTCGGAGTACCCCCTCCCATTTTTTTATTTTTTGGTTAAATAACTCCAGGTTTTGATGCATTGTAGTAGAACTCTTCTAGTTACATATGCAAAAGACAAATTTTAGAAAAGTGTCATAGTTTGCAAATGGGGGGTGCCGCCCCCCAATGGGGTAACTTTGACCACCTAATGGCAGCCGAGGCGGGGTAACATTGACCGGCTTGGAAATTAAGTTAAAATTACCATAGGTACCTATATAACATATTTTATGTTTGATACACCTATTAATGTTTTTTTCTTCATGTTTCAGACTCTACAGTCTTATATATGGTAATTTTAAATTAATTTCCAAACCGGTCAATGTTACCCTGTCACGGCTGCCATTAGATGGTCACATTTTGCCCAAATTTGGGGCAGCGCCCGCCATTTGCAAACTATGACACTTTTCTAAAATTTTTCTTTTGCATATGTAACTAGAAGAGTTCTACCGTAAAATGGGGTAACTTAGACCGGTGGGGTAACTTAGACCACTTTTCGTTTTTTTTACAAAAACCCCAACTCAAAAACTATTTGACATAGAAAAATTTTGCCAATGGGCATTAAAGGCCTAATACTGAGGCTACATAACACAATAGAAAGATTTAAAAAGTTTGCATGTCTAATAGGTTAAAAAATTAAAAATGTGACCCACGAAAAAAAGCTATTATTTAAAGCCTGTCAGAGTACCCCCTGTCTCTTATACACATCTAGATGTGTATAAGAGACAGCGCCAATAGTGCTTAGCGCAAAACGACCTCGTACGGTTTAACTACTTCAACGCTTATAACTCAGAAAATATTCAACCCAGAGAGTGCGGAGTGATGAAATAACGTGAATCAATTACTTATTCACTGTAAATAATCACTCCGCACTCGACCACGACATTTAGCAATCGCCAATAGTGCTTAGCGCAAAACGACCTCGTACGGTTTAACTACTTCAACGCTTATAACTCAGAAAATATTCAACCCAGAAAGTGCGGAGTGATCAAATAACGTGAATCAATTACTTATTCAATGTAAATAATCACTCCGCACTCTGTCTCTTATACACATCTAGATGTGTATAAGAGACAGGAGTAGCCCCGTTCGACGGGGCTACTCGGGACACTCTTTTTTTGCTTCTGGCACCTTACAAATAGCATATGGAATTTTTTTGAAGATGCCATTCAATAGCCCTCGCAAAGAGCTATAAAATGAGCCTAAACTTGTTTATGAAATGTTTAATCGTAAGAAGTTATTAACAAAAAAACGCTCAAAACCGTCCCGAGTAGCCCCGGTTGACGGTATAGCAAATAATTCAGCGCCCAGTATTCAGCGCCCCCAACATCAGAAGATGCTTCCTCGACACAAGCCCCTGCTTCTCCAATCACGATAGGCGGGCCAAAACCTTTCCGAGGTGTGTTAAAATTGACCAAATACGAACATTTCGTTATCATAGAAAAAATACCATTAACCCTTTACCGCCAAATCGGACTTTCAAGTCGCCTTTCAAAAAAACACTTGTATAGGGAATATTTCTCACTCGTATGGCTCAGCAGCCCAACTGGCCTTCAGATTACACTGCTATTCAAAGCTCAGCAAGTGAATGAGCGGTATGTTTACATTTGTTCGTCAGTTGCCCGCCAACTTCCGTGGCGTTATGATATGCGACGCTGCACTTGTAACTCTCCCTGATTTGATGTGCAATGGAGGATAAACCAGGTGAGAAAATGTTTCAAATAATTTGTGCATCTTCACCGATACCATATATAAAGAAAGAAAACAATTGCATACATCAGATATTGAGGTGACATTGCTCTAATTCCATCAGTATTTATCGGGTGGATTTAGAAATCCAGTTTGGCTCAAGGTGCCATGAACGATTGTGGATTTGAAAGTACATCTGGGCGTTGAAGCTGGATGAAATTATATACAAATTTCTTAATTTCTAATTTATGAATGAACAGCTATATTTTTGTCATATGAAAGATGATATTTTATAAATTTCACATTTTTAACATGTTATCAGAAAAACTTCATGCAGAATAATCGCTGTTATCCTTTCATTCCCTCCACGAAAGAGATATTGTTTTCGACTGTTTTTTCATTATAGTTATTTTTTCAGATTCATCGCGCAACATACTACCTGCTAGTATGTTTTATTCCAAAGCAGCAAACCCAATTGTATTGAGAGAAAAACGCATGGAGACAATGATTGTATCAGAAGATTTTGACAGTGAATCAGATGGGTTGGATCTATCTGAAGATGACGACATAGAAGATCCTACTTATATATCTATTCTATCTGATTATGAGGATGCAATCCATGATGAAGAAGAAACTGTAGTCTTGCATATTGATGATGTAGGCAGAAACAATAATGACCCACAAATGGAAAGACCAAAGAGGAAAAAACGAAAATCTAATTATACCTGGAATTCTGTAACAGGAAATCAACTTCCAAAAGAAACTCCTCCTTTTTTTGAACATATCAATAGATGAAGATGATGAAATTCTGTCACCCATGACCTACTTTAAAGGATTTTTCTCAGATGATTTTTTGGACCAAAACCAAATCGTCCACCAATGCAATATATATGCAGTACAGAAAAACCCCAACAAACCTTTGAGTCTTTCGAGAGAAGAATTGGAGCAATAATGGATCGGCATTTCCTTGAGGATGTCTTTGACCAGAATTGGCTCCACCCATCAACATTGGTCATCAGAGTGTCTCACTGAAGCGATTGGGGCAGTCATGAGCAGACAAAGATGGAAGGACATCAAAAGATGTTTCCATTTGGTAGATAATGAATCTATTGACAGAAATGACAAGATTGCTAAAGTAAGACTACTGTTGGATCACCTTTGTCAGCAATTCAAGCAAATCCCTATGACTGAACATTTGTCAATTGATGAGCAGATGGTTCCCTTCAAAGGGGCTTCAGGACTGAAGCTGTGAAGCAGTATATTCCTAAAAAGCCTATCAAGTGGGGGTACAAACTGTTCGTCCTTGCAGATCATAAGGGAATGATATATGACTTTTTCCCCTATCATGGTACCTAAATTGCAACCAGTAAACAGAGAAGGGGTACTGGATCTTGGAGCCAGTGCTAACCCTAACGCTGTTCTGATCCTAGCAGAATCAATACCTGAAAATAAAAACCATAAACTCTACATAGACAACTCGTTCACGTCCATACCTTTGATTGAGCATTTGGCAACAAGAGGAATATGGGTTTGTGGCACAATTCAGGCACGCAGAATCCCTGGTTTATCATTCAAGGATGACAAGAAACTGGCTCTTGCAGGACGAGGAACTTTTGATGAACATGAAACAAAATGCGGAGGTACAACTGTGACAGCCATCAAGTTGTATGACAGTACGACAATTGTGCTGTCTGTTTAGCTTCTTCTTTCTCTTCATCTGCTCCAATTGAACAAGCAAACAAGCACGATAAGAAAGCGAAAGAGTATGTAGATGTCCCCATCCCTCATATTGTTAGAATCTACAATGACCACATGGGAGGCCGGAGGAGTAGACCTACATGATCAATTCCTTTCATACTACAGGATGTCTTTTCGTTCAAAAAGGTACTACATGCGATTAGTTTTCCATATGATGGACATGGCGGTGATAAACTCCTGGTTGCTTTACCGAAGGGGCGGAAGGGCTGCTGATAAAGCTGAGATACCAAACAGGAAACAAGATTCACTGTCACAGTTCAAATTGAGACTCTCAAAATCACTCATGATGGCTGGTAAGCAAATGACTCCTCGGCGAGGCCGCCCCTCGTCTGTAGCAAAAGCTTACAAGGATAAGAAAATGAAAGGTAAAGCAACTAAGCCCATTCCTGAAGATGATGTCCGACTGGATCGTATCGATCATCTTCCTGACTATGCTGCAGAAAGAGCAGCATGCAAAATGCCTGGATGCAAAGCACGTGTTTTGGTGTTCTGTCACAAATGTAATTTTTTTTTTTTAATTGCTTCTAAGACTTCGGGTATGAACAGATCACACCTCCCAGCCTGATCACAACTGGGTTTCCTTGTACTATATTGCCACTCTGATTTCAAAGTAGATCTCTAAGGCCTCTCACCAGCCAGTGGATGTTGTATGGAAGGAAGTACAAAAGAATTAGACACTGGAAATTTTTCAAAGTTTGTTAACCATGTTGCATCCCAACAGGTACTGTCCAAGGCAATGAATTACTGCAGTTCTTCTTTTTTGAGGGATATCTCCTCCACCAAGAGCTGAGATGAGGTTCCAGGGAATCAAAAGATTCTCCAGAGCTGAGCAAAACTCCCTCCTCTGATCAGTGGTAGAGCGAGCAGTGCAAGATGAAGTGACTAATTGTGTCTTCCACATTACACTCAGTGCAGATACTGGAATTGGTTTGATTGAAACGGGCCAAGTGAGCCCTTACACCAGCATGACCGAGATGCAAACGGGCCACAGCACATTCAACCGAGCAAGGTAGTGGTCCATAATCCACATAAGTTACCATTCCTCCCAAGCTCAGCCTGAAGGTTCCTTTCCCCGAAGACTGCACCTCCCCTGACCACCAAAAAGCCCAATATTCCAAAAATTTTGACTTCAACAAGCAGAGTCGCTCTCCAAAACACAAACTGGATCTTGCAGAACAATCATTTGAGTGTGCAAGGTTTGCCATTCTGTCAGCCACCTCATTACCATGGATGTTACTATGTCCACGAACCCAGCACATCGACACTTTATCGAGCCCCTTGGCCTGCATAAGTTTTTGGATTTGAGTGACGATTGAGCAATAGGAGCCATCCGATGGAGAAGACAAAAGCTGCAGTGCTGCTTGCAAATCAGTCAGTATCAGAATGGGCTTGTTTTGCAGCAATACATTGGTTGTAGAAAGCTGCATGGCCTTGTATATTGCAAACAGCTCAGCCCCCAGCACAGTGTGCGCTGGATTCAACAGCCACCCAGTGGCCAAGCTGGTGGATGGTAGATAAAGGCCAGCAGCAACCGATACTGTAGCCAAACGCGATCCATCAGTATAAATCTGTACATGCTGAGGATAATGTTGTCTGCTAAAGTCTCTAAAGCAGTTTTGAGCGATTTCAGGAGGCACACTGTTGACTGCAGAGTTTAGTAGGTCCACGCATATGCTGGAGGACAATTCAACATAAGGTGGGAATGCGTTCATCAATGGGGTTGGAACGCGTTGCAGAGGTGGAAGATTTAGTTTCTGAAAGCTTTGACAAGCTTGTATAGTAAAAGGTGTGTCTGGAAGGATCTCCCGATCCAAGAATCCTAACATTGATGCCACTTGGTCTCCTACAGGCATGTATGTGTACCTGAGGGCCCACTTCATGAATAGAAACAAAAATCTTAGTTGTAGTGGAGGAATAAAGCTTTCAACTTGCAAAGACAATACAGGCGTAGTGCGATGAGCGCCCAAAATGTATCTAAGTGCTGAGTTTTGTACCGTTTCGGCTGATTTAAGAGCGACTTTGAGATGTTTCCTAAAATTGTGGAGCCATACTCCATCTTGCTTTGAATGAATGCAACATATATTCTGCACAGCAGCTGTCGTGATGCTCCCCACTTCACTGAACTCAGCGCTCTAAGTACTTGCAATCTTTTTTGGCAAGATATGCGAGTCTGTCTAACATGCTCTTTAAAAGTGAGATGAGGGGAATCAAAATAAAATCCCAATACTTTCTGATGTGCCACATGCTGAATATTTCTGTTAGAAACTCGAAGTGTTACAGCTGGAGCAGTACAGCGAGATGTGAAGACTTGGTATGAACACTTTACCGGGCTAAGCTTGAACTGCCAGCGAGTGCACCACTCACCAATCTCGTCCAAATACCGCTGCATGCAGCAACGTGCCTCGAGTATAGATGGTTTATTCACAAATAGTGTTATATCATCTGCATAACCAACCAGCTTCACATGAGGAGAGAGAGGGAGATCATGGACCGTCACGTTAAAGAGCATTGGTGAGAGCACAGCCCCCTGCGGTACACCAACTCTTACAGGCTTTGGTGCAGATTTGCTGACTCCAACCTGCACCTGCACAGTTCTATTTTGGAAGTAGCTGTAAAACCAGGCAAGCATCTGGTCTCCCACTCCAATACTATGCAACTTGAAGAGCAGTCCCTCATGCCAAACACTATCAAAGGCTCCTTTGATATCTAGGTATACAATAAGACAGAACTCCCGAGAAACACGTGCTGCAGCAACAGCATTCTTAATCAAGTGTAGAGCATCTATTGTGCTTTTTCCTTTTCAAAAACCCAGCTGCAGTGAAGAGAAGACATTTTTCTTTTCCAATGTATACTGAAGACGACTCAGTACCATCCGCTCCATGATTTTTCCCATGCAAGGCAGAAGTGTAATTGGTCAGTACCCAGACACTTGCTCCGGATGTTTACCTGGTTTTGGAATATGCACAACAATCCCATGCTTCCATGCATCAGGAACACATCCAGAGGTCCAGCTGGTGTTCACTAGGGAAAAAAGCTCTAGTTTGCATCGTAGTGTTGCCTTTGAAAAGAAAATGTTCATAATTAAGTCATGGCCAGGAGCAGTGTTCTTAAGCATTTTAAGTGCTTGAGTGAATTCACCAGCTGTGAAAGGAACACAGTCATAGTGTTTTAGCTTGGATATGCGTTTCACCACCTCTGTGACTGCTGCTGCAGGAGGAGGCATACCAGGAATAACTGGTAAAAAGTGGTCAGAAAATAATGTGGCTTTGGAAAGGTCATCATCATGAGCAACCCCAAATAAAGGATAAGAAGTGTAACTTATTGGCCTACCCTGAATACTATGAATTTTTCTCCAGGTCTCCTTGGTGGTAGTGGATGAGGAGATTTTTCCCACATATTGAATCCAGCTCTGACGTTGCTTCTGTAGTTTTAGGTTCCGAGCTACTGCCTCACAACGCTTGTATTCTATGAGGTTTGCAGGGGTGGGACTGCGCCACAATCTTCCTTTTGCTTGACGTCTTAAGGCAACTGCTTTAGAGCATTCTCCATCCCACCATGGCTTAGAGGGCACAATCAGACACCTCATCCTGCACTGCACGCTGTTCATCAACCAACGAAGAGAATTCCGCACAAGACTGGAGGGCCTGTCTCTTCCCTGGGAGCTATCCTCAGCTCTTGGAGGTGGTGATGCCCCAATGAGGAAACGCACTGCTGCCATCCGTCTCCTTGGTCAATATCTGATTAGCTGCAATGTAGTGACCAGGCTGTGAATAAAAAAGCCTAATTTTAATTTTCTTTTCACAATTTACTGCCACACTGGCGGTGAAAGTGCTAGCTAGGAGGTAAAGAGATCTAGAAGTCAAGTGAAGTGTCCAAAACCCCCAGTTGTGCTCAGGCTGGGAGGTGTGCTACCTGCATACCCGAAGCCTTCAAATCAAATTATAAAAAAAGGGAGAATGTGCATTAAAATCACCAACTGCCACAAACTTATCCCCCAGCTGAGCCAAGTAGTGATTCAGCTCCTCAAATCCTACATTCCTGCCTGGGTTATGAAAATTGGCTATTGCAATCCATCCTAAAGCAGTATTAATTTTAGTGGCTTGAAACTCAAGATTTGTAGCTCCTGGAAATGAAAGAAGGTCAAAGTGCTGTTTTTGAATGTCCCTGCGGATCAAAATTACCATCCCACCCCTTAATGCATTTCTTCTATGAGACCACAAAACACAGTATCCAACAAAGGATGGCTCATGCAATCTGACCCATGTCTCACAGAGACATACCACATCTGGTTTCTCCTTATAAAGGTACAGCTTGAACTCAGTGAGCTTCCCATGCAGGCCATGACAATTAAATTGTATTATTTCCAATCCTAACTCTCTTCTGGGATGCCTTTGCAACTGCTGTGATTTTATTGAATAGCTCATTGTGCTTGTTTGCTTGCGCTCTTCCCCTTGCTTTTTGCTCTAGTTTGACCCCTACATTTAGATGCTGCTGAAGACCGAACAGTTGTTACCCTAACAGGAAGCTCTGATCTTCCTGGGAGTCCAGAGTCTGCTGATTTCTTGAGTTTTGGGGCACTCAAGTTGCAGGTTTTAGTGACTATCCCCGGTACAGAAAGGCCTCGATCAGTAGCTGCTGGGCAAGCCGGAAGCCATTCCCCTTGCAGAACATCACTGACCTCCTGTCCAAAGGCATTTCTTATTAAACTAATTAGAAGCAAGGATCTCTCCTTGGCCCCTTCATTTAGCAAGTTTATCTTAAAGACTTCATGTAAAAATTTTCCCAATTTGATTGAGAACCCAGTCAGAGATGCACATATTGTGTCATCAAGTCGCTTCTCACTTGAAGCAAGTTCCTCTCTCATAATTTTGCAAAAGTCCTCAGTTGGCTTGTTTGCCCTGTGGCCTTTATCTGAATCCATTGTAAAGTTATGTTTGAAAACTGGTTGATTCTCAACTTGATTTCCTCTTATTAGTGGGATCTGCACAGGCTCAAAACTTGGGCAGGGACCCTGAGACTGATGAACATCCACAGTTATCATTCTAGTATCAAGAGCTACCCCAGAAGAGCTGGAAACTGGCCTGGCCTCAATTGATGCTTGTGGATGGGGAGCCTCATTAGGAGTTTGCTGCTGGAGTGAGTCTACTTCCTTGACAGCCTGTGCATATGTCCGTCCCGTGGCACGCAGTTTTTCTACAGCAGTTGCTTTAGCAATGTAGGGGCACTCTAATGAATTTGCAGCATGAGCTCCATTACAATTTGCACAACTTTTTTTAGCTGAGGTGCACACAGAGTGTTCATGAGTTCCAGCACACAGTAAACAGCGTCTGGGTGAATTACAGCCCTCAGCAAGATGTCCCAGTCTCTGACATCTATAACACCTTAATGGAGGGGCTACAAAGGGTCTCACTGAGTAGGAGACATATCCAATTTTGACTTTATTGGGCGAATTTTGGCCATGGAAGGTAATCTTCAATGTGGCAGACGGCTCTCGATTCCCATTTTTAAACCTGTTCAGACGAATTATATCAGAAATAGCCATATTTTCAGCACTGGCAAGTTCGATAATTTCTTCTACGCTAACTTTTGGGTCTATTGGTCCAAAAACACCAAACACCCGCACATCTGAGCCTGGCTGGTAACAGCGAACTGTCCACTTTCCGATCACAGATACTGATAGGTAGTTAACAATGTTTTCTCCTGCGAATGAGGAAGACTCTAATGCAACTAGCTGGCAACGTGGATTGGGACGCACAATCAAATCATCCAGAGACCCAAAAGGTGAGCTTTTGATTCCCTGTGCAAGTTCAATAGGATCTTTGAGAAATGTCGCAGCATTTGGACCCTGAGTTCTGATCAGTATTGTTCTTCCACCCCCAGAACTTTGCAGGGTAGCATTGGTTGGAAGCTTGACCGCCTTGACGTTTGTCATGCTGGTGCCCTTTGCAGAGCCGCTTTGTTGAATTCTATTGTTTTGCACTGCAGGACGCTTCACGTTTCCCCTCTGAAGGCTCTCACTTGACGAGCTCTTTTCTCTATTTCTGCGCTTTCGTCCAACAATCTGTGCCTCCATAGGAGTTGCTTCAATGATGCTTCCACAGTCAGTTTCAGATTCTTCCACTAAACCATCAGAAGCAACAACCTCATCATCCAGACAATCACTCATCATTACATTTTCACTAATTTCAGGAGGACCAAACCCTGCGCCAGCAAGGCAGCTGGGATCACTCATATCGGAAGAGTTCAACTTGCCCAATAAACGAAAACAAACAGCAACAAATTAACAAAGAGGGAATAAATAAAAGGGAAAAAGAAAAGAGGAAGAAGAAAAAAAATGGAACAAATAAAAAAAATAATAAAATAAATAAAAATTCAAAAATTCAAAGCAGACTGGCAAACCTCAGAGGCTCAGAGGCCAGAGGGAGAGAGCCAGTTGCGTCTGAATGAACTTATTGTAAGTTTGAGCAAGGGATTACAACTAAATCTGAATATCTATAGCTTCAAAATTCGCCGGTTATTTCAAGGAACAAAAATTACACACGTGCTTTTGCCACAAACGCAACTGACTTTCTCCATAAACTTGTTGTTTACATTTGTTGTTTTGGTGGGAACTCATTGCAACTGATTTCCAGACAAGCTTCACTGCATCCTGATCCATCCAACATACCAGAAACCTTACTTTTTTCTAAATAGTTGGCCGAAGACTGAAAAATATATTAAATGCAAGAATTTCAATCTAAATGTGTTGGCAAGATCTTCTGATGGCGTATATTTTGCTACTGAAGAGTCACCAAAGATCTTGCAATATTCATCAACTCCCTGCACAGTGGAGTCAGCCGCGAGCGAATGAACTATTTTGTTGAGTACATTTTACTAATAATATAGAAATATAAAATTCTGTTTAGGCACCGTCTGTTAAAGTGTTCAATCAACATATTTCACAGTACTAATAATCAATTCATTTATTTATATGTGGCCTGCGGCCCACAAAATTGCTTCGCCACGTCTCGACCGCAGCTCACACCGGAATTCCAACAGCCACACACTCACAACAAAGCTTTCACTGCAAACAACTCTTCCGCGTCATGCGTACGCAAGTCCGGATATTGTAGCGGATCCAATCTGGCTAATGTCGTGGCAATATTCGCTCTTCCATCAAAGTTTTAAAGCCATATTAACATTTTCCAACAAAATATTCCGTGGAAGAATTATTTAAAATTATTTGAATTATTATTATTTCACTTGAATTTCATATTTAATTAGAATTTTATCTATCAAGTATTCAATCACAAAAGCTTCGTAAATGGCGTTTTTTTCAACAAAATCTCTTTAGCCGCCACGCAGTTCTGAGCCACACCCATGAACCGCACCTGAGCCGTTCATCTAATTTGTTTTTCTCTTACGTTCAAGTGACTTGTTATGAAGGAGCAAATGTTTTATTCAACAAAACTTAACTGTGTAATTATATGATTTTCTTGGTGCACTTTGAATAGCTTGATTTTAAATCATATATTCTGGCTCGGTTCATGCTGAAGGAGCTGACGAATTCATTGTCGGTGGTCGAAGTTGTGGCTAGGTTGACTTTTCGCTGTTGTGACCGAAGCAAACACTTAGTGAAATGCCAAATATACTGTTTCCCACATGGCAAATTTCTGTGTCACTATAAGATTTTGGGGGTTTTGATTTTCACAAGGGATTTTGATTTTCGTAACTATTCATGGGGTGTTCGAATCATGATTAACAATTGTTCAATTGCCGAACTGCTGCAACTTCTTCACGTTTTATTACGATGCATTAAACGCTATTCACCTAAATACGGGGAGCTCGTGACCACATTAGTCATCCATGGCACGAATTATTCCTCATGGCGACGACGGAAAATTGGTTTTAGAAATATAGTGATCAATTATGAGACTTTCGATAATTTCAAGTCGCAATGTGTACACTTAAGATCAAATACCCTGTTTATTGGCACTCGTTGTCAAGGGACTATTTAACTATATTATATCAATAGTCTGGAATGTATTGGCCTAAGCGGGTCAATTTTATCGGTGCCTGCAACACCCGCCCTCCTGACGCTGCCGACCTCGAACTGCCCCAAGTAGATTTCGATCATAAAATTGCTTCTTACCACTTGCTCCAGCGCCTTGACTCACGGTAACGCAATATAACGACATGTTAGCCCGTGCCAAACTACTGCCATGCATAAGGCAAGTTTTAGTCGCACATTTATCTCTTGACGTTTAATATGAAATACACATGAGAAAATAATGTCCGTGAATGCACAACATCGACTTTCTAGATATCTTTTCTTCTTCTTAGAATACATAAATATCACCCGTATCTATTTCAAAGAGCTATAATATACTGTAATTAGTACAAGCCAAAATCGGAAAGAACAGACTAAATATTGTGGATTCGAAGGAGACATCAAGCAGGCGATATATGTTTAATGATAACTCGCTTACTTTTTTATTACAATAATTGGTGGCGAAAAGTCAAAAGTCAGGTGTTGGGTCAGATCTAATGTTTCATGGAATTGGTTTTTAATGATTATTTGATAATGTGTCTATTTATTTTATCCTGCTATATACAGCACCTTTCAAATATTGCGATATTTGATACACACAGACAAATCAATGGGTTGTTGTCCAAGTAGTGGCGCACTTTCTTACCTACGGCACGAGTAGAGCGAACTGATACGCCCTTTTGCCGGGCCAAACTGGGTCAGGCTGACAACAAAAGGCTAAATGTGAGTCGCTACTGGGACAAAGTCCCGCTCATGTCTTCGAGTGTAGGAAATACGCAGTTTGAAGTGAATTTTTGAAGAATTTTACAATTTTACACTGAATATTTTTAAAGAAGGTGTCAGTATTATTGGTCACGAAAGATTCGTAGTTTGGTGTGAATGCAATAATTGTTCATATAAGCTTGTTTAAATAGGAAATTTGAGGAAGATATGAACTAAACCCGTCCCCTTACCAGCCCTTCTCCTCCCCACGCCTGCCGCTCTACAAGCTTGGCTGGAAATTAAGACCAAGCAGCCGGTGTCATCAGCTCGCTAAATAGAATAGAATAGAATAGATGTGTCGGCGTTGAAGAAATAGGCCCATGGCCTGTTGCCGATTCTTGAACTTTTCGTGACTTGATTCACAAGGGATCCGGCCTTTGGAACCCGATCTTTCCATAGCTGACGATTGATTGAGATAGCTGCTGGACTTATTGCCTGCTCCGTAATTTGCTAGGCATTTTAAGACTGAACATATGCTCCTGCATAGCTTCGTCTAGTCTGTT